>NW_016690181.1:4017899-4047255 GCF_001604755.1 Lepidothrix coronata
AAAACTCACCTTAACTCACCTTCTGGCTAGGCTTTGCAACACTTCTATTTATGAGTTTGCAAGACTGCGAATAAAGACTTTTTTGACATATGCCATTTAGATCTTTGGAAATTAAACAATCATAGTTCAACATGACAAAATCTGTAATTAACTACTGAAGTAACTGACTATGCTGTCTGTAACACCTTCTTCCCAGTGATAGGAACTTCGTTATGTTATAAATCATTTGCTTTAGTTCAGGGATAATATTTTAAACATTTCAGGCTGATCGTATGATACTAATTTTAATGAGGACATATGTGATTTGAGATCGGGCCAAGAAACATGAAGTGTAGACTCCTAAAACATATTTCTGTAGGAGAGTTAGAGATGCTAGTTAAAAGTCATCCACCAAAACTGCAACTGTTAGTGGTAAACCTTATTGACAAATTGAGAAGAAACTTATCTAACAGAAAGTACCCACTGCAGTACTTCCAGTGCAAGTTTTCATCATTTATCTAGCATCTGACTTCAGCCAGATGAAGGGCACCTGGATTTGTTGGAAAGAACTGAAAAGTTTTAACTACGTAACATCTCCTTTCTCTTTTAGTAGTTTTATGTAAGTATGAAAAAGGTTATGGAAGAAAATGTAATCGCCAAGGTACTTGGAAGAGAAAGGGTGAGCGCAGGAACAAAAGCTCAGGTCGATGTTACTATGCTCTGGTTGCAGCCTTAAAAGAGTTCAATGTGTATTTTTCTGACCTTTAAGTCCAGTAGCTTAACTTTTTAGTCTGAGCAAATATGGCATGTTTATCTGTATATTTATACATTTATATGCGTTTTCTTTTTACATTAACTAGAGACAGAAATACGTCACTTTGGAGAAGTTGCTGTCAATATTTTCATCTACTTAAACCAATTTCTCTGATTCTCTAGCAGTAATTATTGACTAGAACCTTGATTTTTTTTTTTTTTCATTTCAGTTTTATTTGCTATGGGATTTTTTCTGTTATACTTGTGTGTAAGGGAACTCATAACATTCATGGCCACTTAAGAACTGAACTAATTGAATAAGAAACTGAACCTGTGCAACATGTTGGGTGAAATATGATTATTACCACATAGACTAGGCCTGGATTTCTTTCTTTGACTGTGACTGCATGGGAAACCCATGCTGGAGCAGGCTTGTGAAAGGACCTATGGACCTGTGGCGAGAAGCCCATGCTGGAGTAGCTTTGCTGACAGGACTTGTGACTGACTCCATGGGGGAGCTCCTTGCTCCAAGCTGAAGCACTGTATTCTTGAAAGATGTACCTCATGGAAGGGGCACATACTGGTGCAGTTTGTGAAAAGCTGCAGCCTTTGGGAGGGTGCCATGCTGGAGAAGTTTGTGGAGGACTGTCTCCCGTGGGTGGGACCCCGTGTGAGAGCAGGGGAAGAGAGCAAGGAGGAAGGAGTGGCAGAGACAATGTGTGATGAACTGACTGCAGCCCCCATTCCTGGTCTCCCCATGCCACTCAGGGTGGGAAGGTGTAGAGAAATCAGAAGTGAAGGTGAGCCCAGGAAGAAGGGAGGACTGGGTGGAAGGTGTTTTTAAGATTTTGTTTTATTTCTCAATATCCCATTCTGATTTCATTGGTAATAAATTCAATTTAATTTCCCCAAGTCAAGTTTGTTTTGCCTGTGATGGTAATTGGTGAGTGATCTCTCCCTGTCCTTATCTCGATCCACGAGCCTTTCATTATATTTTTTCTTGAGTGTCCAGTTGAGGAGGGGGAGTGACAGAGCAGCTTTGGTGGGCACCTGGTGTCCAGCCAGAGTCAACCCACCACAAGGAGGTAGGTAAGTTATAGATTCCTGCTAAGAAATTCTGTTTATGGTTATCATATGCTGTGTGACAGAGCATGGGACCAATAACCTGCTGCTTCTGAAATTAGAAGCAGTATAGCAGTATGTTGCTTTTGACACCTCAACTAGAATTTCTGTATTTGATGCCCTATGTCAGGTGTATGGAGTGTTATTCATCAAATGGCCATTTTATGTCAATGGAATTTCTGTGTGCAGAAAAGATGAAAATATACCCTTTGTTTTCTACAGCAATGTTCTGCTCTGCCCCAGTTTTCTCTCCTGGGTTTGTTTCTGGCCAGGAGTTGCTGTCTTCATTGTTATTGTCATTGATTTATGTCTGTGAAGAACATCTTTTGTCTTCCTTTGTCAAAAATATTACATTCACTATCTTCCAGGTCTTCTAGGATGTTCTTGGTTTTAGTTGTTCCTTTACTGCTGTTTTTCCCTCTCTCATTTACTTTAAATTTCATTCCAGATTTGAATTTCATGTTTTAAGAGGAGTGAGTGGTGGCTTTTTCTTAGTTTTCTCCATCTGTGGAGGGTAACCCTGATAAACTACATAAATGCCAGCCCTGTGGGGATGTAGGTCAGCATAATAAATAACTTACATCAAAGCTTGTACCCTGGCTGGAGGGAAGCAAGGGAGAATAATAAGGATGTAAGATGATGCAATTTCCAAGCTTATACAAGCTCATAAACCCCCAAACAAACAGAACCCTCACCTTTCCACTTCTGAGTGTTTAGTTGGGATTTTAGAATAGTAGACAAAGTCTCACAAATAAGTCAAGTGATTTCTTAATCTGGCTGCTAGATGCTCCTCCTTGATGCAGGGAAATTTACTGCTTTGTTTGCCAGTCTTGAAATAACCATGCCTTGACTTGGAATGTGCGTGTCATTCACCCAAGCAGATGCATCTAGCCATGAGTTCTCAAAGGGCCAGTAAGAGAGAAATCTGTCTGAGTACAAGCAATACCTAAATGTAACAATCCATGTATGTGCAGAACCATGTATATAGTAATTGAAATGCACTAATGTTACTGTTTCTCTTGGAAAATTACTGTATATGTTACTTTTCAGATAAATTCCTTATCCTTTTGAATTACTGGAAGGTGGTTCTTTATGGAGAGATGTAACAGCTTTTAGCTGACGTTTTTCTATGTTAGCTCTGCTGCTTACTGGGTTCTACTTCATTGCCCTTTATAATTCCCCTTTGTTTGGAGACTAGGTTTATTTTTCCTTTTGTCTCTGAATAGCAGGGAAAAATTACTAGCTTCACTAAATGTGATAGTAACACTTCAAAAAGTAAAGAGAAGTTTGTTGTTTGGGGGGGTTTTTGTTGGTTTGTTTTGGTTTTTTTTCTTAAGAGGAATTCTATTTGGTGATATGCTGGATCTGTTTTACAAGATTTTCCACTGTTTTTAGAAGCTTAGCAAGATGCAGAGTTCCATTTTCAAGTATGCATAAGCATATCTGGGATTCCAGGCATAGGGAATGTGATACCAGGACTAGAAAGAAACACATATTTGACAAACAGATGAATGTGATTCAGTGTCAAGAAACTGAGGTTTCTTTTCGAAAAAAATTCACAAAATATCATAGAATCATAGTTTATGCTGAGTTGGAAGGCAACCATCAGGATTATCAAGTCCAACTCCTGGCCCTGCAGAGGACATCTCAAGAATCACACCAGATACCTGAGAGTGTTGTCCAAGCACTTCTTGAACTCAGCCAGACTTGGTGCTGTGACCACTTCCCTAGGGAGCCTGTTCCAGTGCCCAACCACCCTCTGGGTGAAAAACCTCTTCCTAATATCCAACATAAACCTCCCCTGACTCAGCTTTGTGCCGTTTCCTCCAGTCCTGTCACTGGTCAAGAGAGTGAAGAGAACAGTGCCTGCCCCTCCTCCTCCCCTCACGAAGAAGGTGTAGACTGTAATGAAGTCTCCCCTCACTCTCCTTTTCTCAAAGCTGAACAAACCAAGTGTGACCTCAGCTCCTCATAAAGCCTCCCCTCCATATCCTTCACCATCCTCATGACCCTCCTTTGGATGCTCTCTAATAGCTTAATGTTGTTTTTCTATTGTGGTGCCCAAAACTGCACACAATATTCAAGGTGAGGCTGCACCAGTGCAGAGCAGAGTGGGACAATCCCCTCCTTCGACTGGCTAGCGATGCTTTGTCTGATGCCCCCCAGGACACAGTTGGCCTTCCTGGCTATCAGGGCACTGCTGACTCATATTCACCTTGCCATCGACCTTTCCACAGTACTGCTCTCCAGCCTCTCATTCCCTAGTCTATACACACAATCAGGGTTGCCCCGTCCCAGGTGCAGAATCTGGCACTTGCCCTTGTAAAACTTCATATGGCTGGTGATTGCCCGTCTCTAATTTGTCGAGGTCTCTTACAGGGCTTCTCTGCCCCTGAGGGAGTCGACAACTCCTCCCAGTTTAGTGTTGTCAGCAAACTTACTTAGTATTCCTTTGAGTCCTGCGTCCAGGTCATTAATGAAGATGTTGAAGAGAACTGGGCTGAGGATGGAGCCTTGTGGAACCCTACTAGTGACCAGATGCCAACCTGATGTAACCCATTCTCTGTAACCCTTTGTGCCCTCATTTAACATGTACAATGATATGCAACACCCTTAGAGGTGGTTAGAGGATAGCTAGTGTTTGTATTGAGAAGCAGAGAGCATAATGATCAGTTAGCAACAGATTTCTCCCAGAGGAAGGCAGAATGGCCAGAAGTCTTGTTTTGCCTCTGCTTACGCTTAAATTGACCTCTTGGAATCTAGCTGACCTGCTCTTTTGAATTGTCTGTTCCTCAGGACTCTTTAATTAAAACTGTGCTTTCTCAATTTAACCAGCGCCTGCAGAGTTCTACTGTGAAGCTTCATAAGGTCAACATATGCCTCTCCCAACCCCCATGGCTTTCATGTCTTGTTGGTTCTCTGTTTTTAATTAAAAAGATTTTTCCTTAAATGCTTTCCAGCCAATTAGAGAAATTTTGCACTGAGAAACTTGTTCCAGGCCTGATGTATTGAGAAGTGAACAGAAAGCTCAGTCAGAACCATTGGCACTTTTTTTCCTAGAGCCCCAGCTTTCTTTGTGCTTTTCAACAGCTTTTCTCTTTTTTCTTTCTTTGCACTGCCCCCCCCCAATTTAAAACTTCTTCCAGCAAAAATAGTTGTTGTTTGATACCTTAGATATAGCACCAAAACATAAAACTGTGGCAGAAAGTATGTTGGACTATATTGGTTGTGAACCCTTTTTGCAGACTTGCCTCCCTTTCAGACAAAGAGTACTGTTACTGCTCATACTGAAATAGAATCTTCTTATAAAATTACCATGTTTCTTTCACATTTATCTCTTGGTGTGATGGCTACCTCTTTGCTTCTGCACACTTGATTTAGAAAATTGGAAGCCTAACTACCTCTGGGGCATGTGGAAAGGGAGGCTTAGCACAACCAAGCACATAAGCTCTGTCATGAAATGAGGAGAGTGGTGTCTCTCTGACTAGCTTTTCTTGAGTTTGCCAGGAAGGTTAGATTCCTAACAAAAAATAATAAATATCCTATCTGTATAATTCATGTAACCTGGAGACTGAGAAGAGCTAAGTGGACCACTGTTGTCCAATCTAATTTTTGAATGCATTTTGCTGACAAGATTACTTTCTTGGAGTTATCAAACCCCTTCCTTCGCTAGTGTCATTCTAATTCTTCCACATGTAACTCTTTATATTAAATTCCTCTGTCTTTTTTTACTCCCTCCCTTGTAAGCTGTTGCACTATGTCCATTTTTAGTTTAGCCAATCTCTGTTTAGTGAGATCCATAGAGCAATATCGTGATGATCACAGCAAATGTCAGAATCTTCTTTCCTTTCCATTTTTTTATTAAAACTAAATCAGATTTTTATACCATATTATTGTAGGAAATTTTTGATGAGTCAGTAAGGTCTCATAGTATGTCCTAAAGATAATTAAGCTGTGAATTTTAATAAAGTGTTCTTTGGAAACTCATTCTTCAGTGAAATAGCCTTGGCTGAAATGTTTGATCTTCAACCTTATTCACTATACCTTTGTCCTAGAGCTGTTGCTATTTATGATTTATCAACATGGCTCTGCCTGGAACCATTGATTACTCTGGAGTATCAGGACAAAGGGTTTCTGAAGCTGGGGAGAAATAAGTGGAGGATTACATTTTAGAGATGGTGAGGTGTATCTACAAGCACTGTAAGATAAAACATCTGCATTGCATAGATCTAAAATGCATTGCAGTACTCATTTATAGTGGTGGGTCAGTGATGAAGTCCTCAGCTACTCTCTCCCTGGATTAAGTTCATACCATTCCGTCAATGCAGTTTGTGAAATTAAATGTAGTACACTGGAAATTCTCCTTATCTAATCTGGTTTAGGATTTGTTTTTTCCCTCTAGTATTACATTTCCTTTTCAACTATCTCTGAACATACACCAGCTCTTCTTAATTTTCAAATGTCTTTTTTTCATTTCATATTGCAGAGGTATATTTCTAGATGTACATTTTTGGAAAACCAATAAGTGTTTGTTTGTTTTCTAATATTTTCTGGCTATTTTGTGTCTTTTGACAGTACTTCACTGGTTGTATCATTGGCAAATTAAATTAATATGTCCTTTGCTTCTTGTGAAACATTTAAGTAAGCAGTGATCTTTGTTGAAGTCTGCTAAGCAATTATCCAAAATTCAACTGGTAATTATTATTACTATTTGCTTTGCAGTCTTTTGGCAAGTTTCCCATCCCTATGACAGCATTTTTATTCAAACCAACTGAAATGGATTTTTTCAATTAAGACTTTTTTAGGTTCCAATATGGCCCCGAATAATTAGTATTCCGAATTGTGGGGAAATTCCCTGGAAGAAAATTAGTTCTAAATTGTCTGACCTGGTCTGGGATTCTGAATGCTCCATGTTTCTTGTATTAAATAAACTTGGTCTATCTCTTCTCTCATTTGTGACAAGTCTTGAGAGATGATCTGCACACTACACATGCATAGGCAGTCATCCAGTAGAATGTCTGGGAAGCCTTGGTTTCATTAACTAGTATGTTTTATGATATTTTTGAGATGCTGAAAGGGAGAGAGAGAGGTAGAGAAAGAACATGCAAATCTTGGTTCCTTTTACTGTGACTTTCTGCAAAGGGGTTGTAAGAGAAGAAGAGTCTGTGAAGCCCACATCTGCTTTCAACCCACTGCTGGCTCTCAACCTTCCCTGAGTTGTGAAAGTGCCTGTACTGAGGAAAGTATTATCTTCATTCTTTCTCAGTGAACCATAAAATATACTTCTCCTCATGCTGTTGGCTTCAAGTGTATGTCTGTGCTGTGTAATGCAATGTTTGTATAATAAACTCTGGCATCTCTGTGTTGAGCTGCTGTGAGCAGTGTAGGTGCAATCTGAGGAACAGCATTATAAATAAGGAATGTGTATTCCAGTTCAGCATGAACAGAAGAGTAAGGACTCTCTTTTACACATATGCAATTAAGTCTTTGATGTAGCCTTGGTACTTGGAGTTATCAGTATAAGTGAAGTGAGAACTACTTTTTTAAGTATCGTTGTCCAGCTGCACAGAAAATCCCTGAATCAGAATTTTTTGTGTCTTTATAATCCCAGCTGCTTCTTATAGCTTTCCTCTCTGATGGTCTTGTTATTCATGGTTTCCATCATTGCAAATTCACTTCCTAGCTTTCCTAAGTTAACCCAATTGATTTATATAGTGTGCTCCTGACTCTGCATTCTCTGTCTCCTATTGGATTGAGCAGTCTTGACCTATATCTAGAAGTTTTTTTCCTGTTTGTTCATTGTGAATTTGGACAACTACAATCTCTAACCTCCTGTTCTTCCACTTCATCTATTAGTTATACTCACAAAAACTTCAAAACTTATTTTATCAAAATAACTTAGAGTGCCATTTATTTCTTTTGAGGAACTGATTTTTCCCTATGGTGTTAAAAGGACTGACATGAGCTAAATTTCTGATTCTGTAACTATGTTACTGAACTCTTCCAGCAAACCTTTTCTTGTTAGGCAAGATAATTGATTCCTAGAAATTCATAACCTCTCAGGAATTCCCTACTTTGCACTTTGCTTTGAGGCCTTGGTTCCATGTTTGACTAAAAGTGTGATGTTGAGTTGGTTTAGCTAAACAGTACAGCCATGCTTAGGTGCAGAAGTTCTTACATCACTTCAAAGTTGCCTTACCTCAGTAAACAGCTGTAAGTCTGGTTTAAGTTGGTTTGATAATGTATAAAGTTGTATATGATGAAAAGGATTGTTGGTGTATATTCTGTTATGCCACTTTCAAGGATCCTAGATGAGTATCAGTAGAAGTGATCTGCATGATTAGGACTTTGATATACTACTACTACTTTGTGAAATGGTGATAAGGTAGTACTGTGGAAAACCTGTAATCTGCAAATGAGTTATGAAATGTGGGCAGTAATATTTATAAGTTAAGCTTGATCCATTTTGAATTTGTTGCAGGACGTGATTCTGATAATGTGTGATACCTTCCTTCATAAGCTGATCTGAGAGTGATTTGCATTCTGTGATTCTACTAAGCATTAATCTCACAACCTCTGCTAAAAAGATGGACCCCCTTTATCTTGGAGGAGGAGATATTTAAATATCAATGAGCTCTTCTTGATCCCTTTTTCTTTCTAGAGCCATATCCCATAGGATTCTTCCAAGGAGATCTCTGAAGTCATTAAAGTGTGCTCTTCTGAAATCCAGGACTGTGGTCCTTCTTATTGCCAGGTAGATAAGTTTCTGAAACCTTCATGAAATGGTATTTTGGGTATAAAGAAAAAGACCTTATAAATGCTTCAGGCACAGGAGAAGTTTCCATAGAAGTTCACACTTTCCTAGACTTCAATGTCAGTTAGCCAAACCCCAAAAATCTGTAGGATAAAAGCATTGCTAATTCTAGTGCTCAAAAACATACTTGTCAAATCTTGTCTCCTCTGAGGTTTTCCTACATTAAGGTCTAGACCCAGAAGCAGTCAAAATTTACATCAGCTAATTTAATAAATTGGTATTTATTCTCCAGTAGAACTTGTGTAATATTTGTAATGGAGTAATGTGGTATTTCTCTATAGAAAAAGCCAGAGCATCAAGGTGGGCTGGAGAGGACATAAGAAACCTAAAGGAAACCAAACACTTGAAAAGAATTTTTTTTTCCGATTTGAAAGTACAAGTATTTCAGGTTCCAAAGTGTTACTAGTGTTCATTTTCATAGAGGCAGGAGAGAAGTCAGAAAAGGCAATATTGTCCTGCATGGAATTGCAACCCTTCCCCTTTAGTTCCTTTGTGTTGTAGGACAAACTGTTTGTGAACTATGTGCGCCCCCTCCTCTAGTCGGCTCTTTACCTGCCCATTTTTTAATTATTTATCTGTTTGTTTTGATCATCTGTTTCTGAAATATTTGTTTGTACCAGCTATGGTATCTGGTTATCTGTTACTACTTTCTCCCTCCACCTTCTGCTGGAGTTAATGTATTGCATATTCAAAGTTCTCCTAAAGGAGAACTCTCTTCAGTCAAATTTCCCTTATATAATTCCCAAAGTAACTTCTACATTATCTGAAAGGAAGTCAAGCTTTTGATGTGTCTCTGCATCACTATCTGTATCAGAAACCAAGCTTTTTCTTTATTTCCTCTTTCTCATCCCCACTCCCCATGCTGCTAATAGGTATTTCTTCATTTCTGCTGGCAGAGGGATAGCCTTGCTGTGAAAAGTGCAAAGCAAATGCTAGTTAACATGATTGGAGTAATGAACAGTTAATATTGCAGCTTGTTCCTGAAAGAATTTAAATTTTTCTGTCTGCTCTGATTGGAAACTTCTTTTATCAAACCCTTGAAATGACTGAACATAGGTACCGAGAAGTGTTTCATGGCTTTCTTCTGTGATGGACAGAACCTCAAATGTGATGTCTTAATTTTAAAATTGTGATTAATGATGTACCTGCTATCTGGATCTCCAGGTATTTTACAGACATTAAGGAATGAAGCTTCCCAAAATTCTTGACAATACTATTTTCATTTCACAGTTCCAGAAAGTGAAACAGGGAAATGAAGTAATTAGCTGAAGTCTGCCTAGTGAGAGGTAAAAATCAAGATATCTGGCTTTTTGAGATTGTTACTTCAATTTTATATGCTAAGTTTGTATTTTTGTTACAGATATAGGATTGTTTTACTGTGAGACAGGTAGGAAAACAGACATATGTTACTATAAAGCAGTATCAGTTTAGATAAATTATTTGTAAGTCTGTCATCTTTTTTATTTTTTACAAGTTTTGAGAGTACTTATTGCCTTATTCAGGATAGTGGACCACTGTGCATGACCTGCATGGGATGATGTAGGATGTATTTGTAGTTGTTTTCAAGTTTGATGTTATAGCCTCCTTCACTATATGCTTTTCTCAACAAAGTCTTTAGAGCAAGATAGAAATCAGTCTAGTTAACATACATCATCAAGTTTGTAATCTCTAGTGTAGAACCACATGCTCAGTATAATTTTTCTGAGCATTCTTCCCTCTTCTGGACGGGAAGGTTATTTCATGTGTGTGCAGTAGTAATAATGTATACCCTGTCTGAAAGAGCCTTGGCTCATAAGCAGTCTATATCACTCAGAAAGGCAATCTTGGTGTACAGAAGTTGCTAGCTTCTAAAGTAAAATTGGCAAGAGATTTTCCCTTTTGAAGGAGCTCAAAATAGAAACTACTTTATATGCTGAAATATCTTCTTTATTCATCTTCCCTCATTGTAAATTCAGACTATTTCCCTTTTATATAAAGGTTACAGTCTTTTGTTGTTTTTCCATAGCTTCAAAGTACTAACAAGCAGAGTCTTGTTCAAGCATGTTGTTCTTCAAGGGACCACTGAAGACTGTTCTTTCCCCTTAGGTCCAGTCTGCTAGGTGAGTTGCATGTAGCGTCTAGTGAAAGATTTCTTAAGATCTGTTCTGTGAAGGGCCTTCTCCTGAGTTCTTTTATTTAAGCAATAAAACACAGAAGCTTAGAACCTGATCTGGCTATGTCATGCCTTGCTTTTTATCTGGAAAAACAGGCTTAAAGCTAAGCTTTGGATCTCAAACCCAGCAAAGTGGGATTTTGGCATTTGTTTTAAAGAAGCTACTGCATGGGAAAGTTGAGTTTGTGCACTGGTGTAGCTAGAGCCAAAACTAAAGAACACCTGCTGGACATTGTCCCTTGTTGCAGCTTGTGTCCATCATGTCTTGTCCTGTGAGTATATGAGATGCCTAAACTAGCAGTCTAATGCCCTTCTTTGGTAGTCAGCAGAGAATGCCTGATCCACTGGGTAGTTTTGAACAGTTCAGATGAGCTTCCTGCTGAGTCACTATCTGGTAATCTTTCTATTGATTACATTTGGAGTTTTGGTAGAGCAGACTTTTCATTGAGGACCTAATTTCGGTGCTTGAAGTTAGGCAGCATAAAAATTATCCTTTCACTCTGCATTTCGAACATTTGCTGTTTTCCAGATTAGTAGGTTAAACCCTTAGCAAAACGTATCATTCTAATGCCACTGTGATGTTTCATTCTGGCACTCACTGTTCTGTAAAGCTTATGAATAAACCTTTTAGGAAAGGTTTTGGTTCCATGATACTTTTCTTATCTTATCAATCTTCCACAGCTTTTGGATTTGAAGTATCCCCTAAGCAAAGCAAAGGAAAGTGAGTACTATATTAAATCTTACTAGACTAGAGGAGCTAAGGAACAAATCAATGGTCACTGAAAGAAAATTTGTAATCTCATGAAGTATTTCCTTTGAATCCTAACTAAGACATCTTGCAGAACTAATATTAAAGAAAAAGTCTAGTAAAATGTTATTTATCTGTTTTTCAGAAAGTAAACACTACCAGCTTTAACAGATTGTTGTGAGTTGACCCTGACTGGATGCCAGGTGCCCACTGAAGCTGCTCTGTCACTCTGCCTCCTCAACTGGACAGTCGACAGGAAAATATAACTAAAGGCTTGTGGGTTGAGTTGAGGATGAAGAGAGATCACTCCTCAGTTACTGTCATGGGCAAAACTGACATGACTTGGGGAAATTAATTGACTTTATTACCAATGAAATCAAGAGTAGGATAATGAGAAAACCAAATCTTAAAAACACTTTCCACCCAGCCCTCCCTTCTTCCTGGACTCAACCTCACTCCTGATTTCTCTGCCTTCTTCCCCCACCACAGGCCACAGGGGTATCTCCACTCTGGCACTTGGAGCACCTCCTGCCCTTCTTTCTTGCACTGACCTTGGTGTCTACAGAGCTGTTTCTCTCACATAGTCTCTCTCCAGCTGCAGCTGCTTTGGGTTTTTTTTAACCCTTCTTAAATGTCTTATCCCCGAGGTGCTACCACTGTCACTGATGGGCTCAGCCTTGGCCAGCAGTGGGTTCATCTTGGAGCTGGCTGGCTTTGGCTCCATTGGACATGGGGGAGAAGCTTCTGACAACTTCTCACACAAACCACTGCTGGAGCTCCCCCTGCTACCAAACCCTTGCCCCACAAACCCAACACACAGATGCAGCAACTAAACATGGTTACTAAAGGAAGCAGTTTCTTGAGAAGTAATACAGCTACTGAAAACTTTGTTCATTATTTCTTTTGACTTTCTGTTAGAAGAATGTATCTGCAACATCGCTCTACACACACAGAGCCTGGAGCTTTGTTTTACAAGGTCTTATGCTGACTTAAAAAAAATTAGATTAGTTCTTGTGTACTCAAAATACCTTTTCTGATAATAGACATGCTTTAGGTGTATGTAAAGGGAATATGTAGGCAAACAGCTGATACTGAATAGGCATTTGAAGGATTTTGTTGATGCCAATTCAAGATGTAAGCATTTTCCTCTCTTTTCTGCTGTCCTTGTTGTACTTAATTTGCTGGAGCAAATGTGGGATGAGCAGAGAAATCCAAACTGGCAACTCCTGAATCCTAATCCTGTTAATCTGTATCTTTGGCAAATCACTTAATCTTAGTGTACCTTCATTTTTCTATTTATAAACTGGAGTTCCACCTGTTAGATTAAATTAAGTAATCTTTGGACATACAAGTTTTGGCTGGATGGGTAAAACTGAAAGTTCTTGGCTCTCTTTACAGATCAAATTTGATGGAGTCAAGGCCTCAATGAACTCTCACTTTTTTGTTACTGATAAAGAGTTAATTTTAGACCGATGCATGTAAACTTGCAGCTTCTTTCCATTAAAATAATTTAACTCTTCTTTAAATACAGAAAAAAGAGTGAGTAAAACTATAAGCTTTTGAAATTTAAAAACTTTAACATAAAAAAGCCTGTAATATCAGTCTTTCTTCTCTTCTTCCCTCCCCTCCTTCGTCAATTCAGACTCAGAAAATTTTTCCTGTGGGAATTCTTCTGCCTTCTAACAGTTCTTTGGATGATATTAAAATCAGTTTGGGAGGAAGGAAGGAAAGACTTTATGATAGATAGAACTGGATTTCAAGAGTAAATACCTATTCATATGAAAACTAACCAAACCTGCAGAGAGCAAATGTGAATGTGGAGGCTCTGTTTGTTGTGGTTTGGTTGCAGAGGATTGTCACACACAACATACACAATCATCTTTAACTCTTTCAGATCTGGCATAGTTTCATCAGAGTATGAGGCGGATCATTCATTTTAGCCAGATTGTTAAAATTTGTTGCCTTGCCTGGAGCCTTTTCTTACTCCCTTTGTATGTGACCGTTTGCTAAATGTTTGATAAAAAATTAGATGTTGGTCAAATACATCCGATGCGTAATTTGTGGATATTTGTATGATTCTATTTCTAATTGGTACAAATTAAGCATATGAAAAACGTAAAAACTCAGATTATGAAAGTGACATTGTACAAGCAAATCGGTCTTCTTAATTGCTTTTTCTTTTTTGAGCATTTTTTATGTAATAGGGACATAGATAGAGAAGAATTTTGCTTTGTACTCACTTATGGCTAGGGCAGGGCATAGACCTCACTAATAAATCAATTCTAAGGAATGGCTCTAAGATATTTTCAGAAGAAGCTTAGGTAAGTGTTAAGTTAATCTAATATTTTAAGCAGCCTCAAAACACTGGATATTTGCTTGCTACTAAGTTAACTCTTCTTAGAAATTTATTTATTTGATTTGTAAGATCATTTAGAGGCACCATAGCTAAAGAATTTATGTAACTCCTAAAGTTACAAAATAATGATCAATTTTGAACTGGAGTGTAGTAGTAATTGACTGTAAAGGAGCCTGAATCATCAGGGATGTGTCATCAATGTGTACAACCAAGGAACATCATTGTTCAAGTTACAGCCAGAAGTTATTCTAAAATCTTGCTTTTAGACTATAGTAGCCTTTTGAGAGAATACAAGCAAAAATAAAGAAATGCGGGATGAAATAGATTGTATTTCTGCAGAAGAGATGACTTAAAGAAAATATCAAGAGAGTTTTCTTCAAGATACTGCAGTTTTAAGGTATTGAGATATCCAAGAGTGACCTTTCTACTCCTCAGGAACCTTTTCAGATCACTTTGAACTTGAAATGGTTTCAAGTTAAATGCAGATCTGACAGATATTATTATCTTTGAGCCTTAAAGAAAAATTAGCCTTTATTTGTCTTCTTTAATGATTTTGAGGAGAAATAAAACCAAATAAGCAAAAGTGAGAATTGAGAAAGAATTGTAAGTGAAAGCATCTCAGAGAAAATACCTTCAATTAGGCCTCTGAGACTGGCTCCCATCTGCTGTAATTGGAAGTGCAACACAGAACTTCTTGCGACTTGAATGCAATCGGAGTGGCCTGTAGGCTGCTAATTTTTCTGCACAAGTGTTTATTTTCCCTTTGCTAACTGAGGGATTGTCAGATATACTCAGTATGGAGTTCTTCTGTCATTTCACTACTTGTACTGACTTTTTTTGAAGCTTAATTTTAACTCAGATCACTTTTGTATTTAGATTTATCACACGGTTACTCAGACAATTGTTTTTGCAAACTGAACGAGCAGTGAACTGTGACGAAGTGAAGGTGAAAAATTGTTGAATTTGCTACTGAAAAATAGATACTGGTATTCCAGCTTCAGTGTACAAATTGAAACCTGCCTGGTGAAATATGCACATTTTCGTTCTACTGAATGCCGTGTCTTTCAGCTCATTCTTGCAAGTGGTTGCTAAATTTTGTTAAACAAAAAAATCTGTTTATGTGAAATTTTATACCTGTTTCTAGTCTTGGTGACTGTGTACCTTGATATAAAAGTAGGCAGCAAACTACAGAAGTAATTCTAATGGATAACTTTAAAAAACTTTAATCAGTTATTTTAACCAACATTATTTTACCTCTCCTTGCCATGACAGTTATAAATTAAAACTACCTACCAGAGTAGGTTAAGTAGCTTTTGATGGACGTCTCAAAATATAATTAGCTTGTTAATTATAATGATGAGTATAGCAGAAAGTGAGGAAGTTTGGGTGTAAGTGGCAGTAAATGTTATTGACTAATTTATAGTTCTGAAATTAAAATTAATAAACAGGAGAAGGGGAAAACTGTTATGTGGTGCTTCACAAGCTGGAGCAGGATTTTGGGTGGGCTATCATTATGAACAAGCTTCCTTTTTTTTCCCCTTCCCCCTCCTAAAACCACCAGAAGATGAACAATGCATATCCACGCTTCTCTGAAATTTTGACAGTGGATCAGACTCAATGGGATGAGTTGAGAATCAATTGAATGTCTTTTCACAGAATTCAGTTTCAGCTTTAAGTGAAGTACTTCAGATTCTATTAGAGTTAATATCTTTGAAATTTGTTGCAGAGTTTGTTGTCCCATTTCTGCATGTATAACTATATAATTTTTTTCCAGTCATGTCAGCATACAGGTAAGATCCTGAAGGGATACTGTGTTCTGCAGGTTTAGCCTGATCTGGATGCTACTTCTACAAAATGTCCTTTAGTTCTCTTCTACAGTTTTAGCATGTGACTTCCATGCTTAAATGCCAGAAGACACCTAGGGATCACTAAAACATTGTGGTATTTCAATTGCTTTGTACATGTAATCCCCATGCTTCCAAGTAGTATCAAGTGATTTAGAAAGGGCCA
This sequence comes from Lepidothrix coronata, assembly GCF_001604755.1. NCBI lineage: Eukaryota > Metazoa > Chordata > Aves > Passeriformes > Pipridae > Lepidothrix > Lepidothrix coronata. The sequence continues at coordinate 4,033,834 of NW_016690181.1, forward strand.
AAAGCATCATAATAGGAGCTTGGAAGACAACAAATGGGAAGCAAATTACTTCATTGGTTTTGAAGGAGTTTCAAAATGCTAAAAGATTTTAAATTTTTGCTTGTTGAAAAGGAAAGTCCCAATCCCAGAATGTTTTACTTGAGTCACAGGTGAGTTTGAAGAAGCTGCCCGGTAACTACATTGTCTGTGTAGGCTTTGTCTAGCATGGAGGGGAAGGTGTTGTGGTAGAGGTGTTTTCCATGTTTTAGGGGGTGGGAGGAAGCACGGTATGTTCCATTATTTCTTAGCGCAGCCATTTTCAGTTACAAGTACATAGGCAGGTTGGAGCACCTGTTCCCTGGCATTTTCTGGCCACTGAGTATCTAGTTCTATGCCTTTTGTTGATGGAACTGCATAGTATCTGTGTGTGAGTTTAAACATCTAAATAACTGGCAGCTGAGTCTTCTCCCTGTAAAATTGCAGGCATTCTTCTCATATCATACTGTCCTCCCTTACATTCCCTCTCGTTGGCTTCAGTCCCTTTCTGAAATCTTCTATTTCAAGGGCAGAGTCTGTCAAAGATGCATTGGGAGGAAAAGCAAATTCTCCCTTTGGAGAGCTGGTGTCACTTTATTAGCATGTGAGAAGAGTGACTGTAAATAAACAATAAATTATGTTGAGTTCTGTGTAGTATTAACTCTAGTCATGTATACAAAGACAGGTGGCTATAGGATAAGGTAGAGGTACCATTATTGTTTAGAAAGAACTGATCCCTGCACCCAGTTAAATGCTTGGCACTTTATCCCAGAAGCCTTACATATTGTAACGAGAACAACTGATACTACCTTTATCTAGTGTTACTTCTAGTGTCCTTGGTTTGTTTAGTTGATCTTACTGGGTGAAAGAGAACCAAGAAAGTGCACGTGAGTGCCCTGTAGAGTTGTCCAATATTCAGTTAAGCGCTGTTGCCTGTAATGCATTTATGATCCCACATTGTCTCTTTAATATAAATAAAGGGATTATACAGGACTGTATGTTCCACCACACAGTGCAGATGGGTTGCCCAGGAATACTGCAAGTTGAAACCCATTCTTTTGGAAAATCTACTTTCATTACCTTGAAAGCAATATAATTTTTCTTTCTTCACAATCATTTTTTTTAAATGGCTTTAAAACCAAACCACCATGCTTCACATGGCTGTGAAACATTTATAGTTAGTTTACTCTACTTTGCGGTAGAAAAAGCTTCAGCTCAGTATTCAGGAGAAGGATATCCTGGTGATTCAGTTTCTTGTGGTAAGAGCTAGACAAGAAAAAGAGACCTAGTCTAGTCATATGCCTTAGATAAATTGACTGAAGCTGTTGTCTTCTCTGAATTGAATGCATCTGAGACTTTACTAATACCTTAATTAAATCTGCAGTATCATGTCAGCATAACCTGATCTAATTGCTGGCTAGTGAGGTACTGCCTTCTTCCATCCTTCTTAATGCAGCACTCGTTCAATCTCGTGCTGATCTGTCTCAGCACGCTAAACTGGCAGCAAACTATTCAGTACTTCTGCTGCTTGAGTTAGTTTTCTCCCAGCATAGCACATTAAAATGTGCCAGTGCAAGGTCACAGAAGAGGTGGAATGCAGAGTGCGGTATTCTGCAACCGTGGCCGAACTTAAATCATCAGCAGTTCTTAAATACAGAGATCACAGTGTTGACAAACCTGGCCTTAAAATACGGGTCATGTTGCTTTGTATTGATACTTGTCCAAGCCTAATTAGGTAATATAGTGAATATACTAATATTTTGCTTTAAAACCTCCTTTAGAGAGTAATACACTTGTTGAGTTTATAGCCAGAAAGTACCATTAGGCCATGAAGTCTGACCTGTGTAGCACATCATTAAACTTCACTTAGTAACACCAGTATTGAGCCAAAACACTTTTGTCTGACTGAAATATAATTTGCATATCTTCCAGAAGGGCATTCAGGTTTGATTAAGTCATGTGAGCCTGAAGGGGCTGAAGGGCCCCTGGGAAAAATAGCAGGAGGAAGCAGTCAGCTGCAGGAGCTGCCAGAGCAATTAGGCTGGCCTGCAGCCCGGTCCCCATGAAGTACTGAGTTTTCATGGGAGGGAGGGCTTCTGGAAATAGCCTGCTCTCGGCCACCTTCCTCAGGAGGGATGATCCATCTGTAGTCATTCTGCAGGCTTGCAGTAGGGTGGCCCTTGTGCACACTCCACACTGCTGCTACTGAGAGAACAATTGGTTGTGAAGACTGCTTGTGACGATAAAAGGGCCAAGTGAGAAAGAAATTGTCCTGACAGAGGCAAAGGTTGTTTATTGAAAATTTTTGTTTTGTTGGAGGTCAGAATTTAACAAGATTTATTTGATTTTGAACTGAAATGTAGAATTAGGGGCTAGTAAAATCAGAATCCTGAACATGCTACTACAATCTCAATTTGTGGCAGTCTTTAACAATGTGATTTTCTTCACCCTAAAGAAAATTTTTTTTTAAAACTATGTTTTAAAATTAGAATTATGTTCTTTTAAGTGTTTCAATCATATGTTGAAATCAATTTATTATTCTTTTTGATAAAGAATAAGTAAATTATCACCTTGCGCCTCTCTCTGTGAAGCATATTTTGTAAGCACATAATCATTCTTGCAGCACTTCTGACTCCTTTTCAATTCTCACCATCATTCCAAAGTTGTGGGTATTTCAGATTGGTCACATACCAACTGAGCCTCTCTACTTGACATTGCTGTGTTTACTCATCTCAGGACCATATTATTCTCCTGGTTACATTTTTCTGAGCATTTGTGGTCACCTTCTTCTCCACTAGTCTTTGTAGAAACTATTTACCCAGGTGGAGCCCACAGCATTCTTTGTTTCTAGACACAGTGTTTTCTAGGCTACCTGTGAGCCAACTATGCCAATGAGGTTTTTCCATGTTGCTACTCATTCCTTTAAAATTTTTAGTGTTTCCTCAGTTTGTATGTGGCTCACAAATGCTATACTTAATTCTTTTCCTCTTCTAGGCCATTAATTGAAAAATTGCTTTCAAATGTAGAACTAAGGGGGTATTCTTGGAGTTCCCAAGAGAAATACGTCTCCCAAGTAGTGATTCCTCATCCTTATTTTGAGATGTAATGATTAGCCTGCTAATGTGTTTAGTGGTTGTTTTGAATAATTCAAAATTTTTTAATCACAACACTGTTTAGTATAAAGTGTAGTATCTCTCAAGGCCTAACTGTTATTTGATGCTTTTTTAATCTAGACTTGTGTTCCCCTTTGAAAAGATTACTTAATTCACCAAGAAACTTTCTTTCATGTTTGATAGCTATTAGTAATAAGCGATAAAATGCAATATTTCCTGTTCAAATGTTTTGTTTGGGAGTGCTATCAAAGTGGCCATGGTACAGATGCCTAGGTTGTCTCAACCAGTGGCAGCACTTTAAGCCTTATTTTGACCCCATCCTTGCACTCATTGGTATACTGTGTCCTCTTGTTAGGTAGCCACTTCAGTCAGTGTAAGCCTCAATCTTACAGTTTTTAAGTGCTAAAATGACTTCAGCTTTTTTCTACACCTATAAAATTTCCCAGGTGTTTCAGGCTTTGAAAATCACTTCTCAGTAGTGTTAAGAGCTTGTCAGCCAACCCTTTTCCAGATTCTCACAGAAATTATGAACATCTGCCTTTAATTTTTTAATGTTAAGTACCACTCCACTACTGACATCTTTGCAAATTATCATTGAAATGGAAGATGTTTTGGATTATGCAGAAAAAGAAGGATGATATGTATCAGATTATATACAGCACACACTTTTTCTGAACACTACTTTATTTTTCCCCCATGTAGCAAAATGTCAAGAAGACTAACATTACTACAGTTTTCTCCTGATATGCATATCATTATCTTCGCCTTTTTGTCCCTTTATTTTTTTTTTTTCCACAAGCTTCATTTTGTTTCTCTTCCCAGTTTTCTGCAAATTGCTGGCTTCTCGGTGTTATTTGCTGCTGTCAACAGGCTTTTTTTACATTGTATTATTTATTTTTATACTACTTAGGAGTCTGTGAAAGATACGTATGCTAATACTGGATGAGCTTTACTTGAATCTTCCAGTTGAAATATATCAGAATGGAAGTTAAAATATTGTCAGTGTTTGGCAGAGAACCTAATCTTTCCTACTATCTGAATTTCATCGTGGATAGGCTGTGCGCCTTTTGGAAAGGAATATATGTGACATTTCATCCAAATAAAGTATAATACAAAAATGTGTGAATAAAGATGTTTGCCAGCACTGCGATAATGAAATTTGTATGAAGTATGCAAGAGTGATAAATGTTATGAAGAAACTAGGAAAAACTCACTAATAGCATAATGCTTCAAAATAGTGTTTGCATAATGGACGAAGCGATGATATAATTTATACAGATTTGAGGTAGTTTTCCACACATTGCCAATTTTAGCATTTTATTATACTTGCAATACTGTATTCCTGTCAAGTTTTTAAATGGCTTTTCCTTGAGGGTTTTTTTTTTTGAGATAAACAAGATCTTACACTATTGAAATAGATTAATACTAACTGCCTTCCTATTCCATGTACTGCCATGTATTCCAGGTACTGAAAAAATTCCATAGCAGCTAGTTCTTCTTTGTTCATTTTATAACTTGTACAGGAAATTAGGTAAAGGCTTGGATGGAGCCTTGTTATATTCTTTGCATGACTTCCAAAACATCTGAAGGAGTAAACAGGGAAAAATTTCAGTTTCAGAAACAGGAAATTAGAACATAAGATGAAAATTTCAGTGCTTAGGCAATGCTATAAAGTTTCTAAAAAGGTTATTTTCCATAAATGAATTTAGCTCTGCTCATCCCTATTTTACTCTATTGAGTGGAGAAACAGATTTTTAAACTGTGAAGATCCAAAAGCAGGTCTTTCAATTTACTCAAGTTAAAGTGGTTTGCTGTAACACTGTTTGTCGTTCATAGAGTTGAATAATAAGTCTTCTAAACAGTGATGGGAACTGACAGCAAAGGCAAAAGACACCTTATGTTGTCAAGTCAATCCTACTGTGGGTGGATTTTCAGAGTTTTGAACTCTTTAGCTATTAATAACCTGCTCTCTGTAGAGAAATCTAATCTGGTAATTTTAAAATTAATTATCACACTTTCAACCACCAGATAGTCATGAGTAACTCTTTAAAAAAAGAACCCAAACCAACAAAGCCCAAAACTTCAAAAGGGATATATTCCCATTATGAGGAAAGAAAATCAACTTGTCTGGAATACCTTAAGGCAGACATGGCACTTTTGAAGGAGATGCACCTTTCCAAGTCAAATATAAATGCATAAGAGAGGGTGGAACTAGCTGCATCTAATGACTTTTTTGCCCAGAGCAAGGGGTGTTCCAGTGTTGTTTAATAAAATGCAGCCTCTCATGCTTCAAAACAGAGGCTCATACACCATTGCTGAGTACTAAAGTGACTGGTTAAAGATTCATTTGTCCTTAATTAAGATGACCCTAAATTTCTTCAGGTGGTGGCTACTGGAGGATATAATTGAAGGCACCTGGCACTTGTTCACTAACCTGAGTTCAAGATTTTACTCTTGTAAGTGATTCTTCAGGAGATAAATTCAGAATGATTTATCCCTTTAATGCTCTAGCTTTAATAACCATAAGCTATTTCCTTAATGATTTAGAATTGTGTGATGCAGGAGATAGTTAAGCTTACCCTTCAAGAGATTAATTTCCTGCTTTTACACTACGTTGACTTTTTTTTTTTTTTAAACAGGAATATTATGGATTTCAATCATGTTTTCTAATCACATGTACTGTAATTTTTAAAGGATTGTCTGTCACTCTCTCCTGTGTGCTGTGGAGGTAGGGACATTTTGTGGATTGCATTCTGAGGAAGGTGATGCATTGCTTTCAGACACTGTAGAAAGAAGAGTTTTCTGGGAGTCCTACAGCCAGCTTTTCTACAAGAGGGCTTGCAAGGAAACTGCTTCTTCCCAAGAAAGACAACTGAACCTGTGGCTAGATAAGGACTTTTAGGTTGGCACTGTGAGGGAAAGGAGTAGTCGTTGCCTTCCTCTCTGCTCCTGATTTTCTTCCCTTTCTTCGTGGGGGTGCAGTTGGCTGTGTAGTGAGGACAGCATAGAACTGATCCAAACGGAAAATAACCTGGAAAAAGGAAATTACTTTTCAATTTAGTTATTTTCTTGTCATATTCACAATGGGGCTGTACAGGCAGCTGTGCTGGAATAATTGAGAAGATGGGAATAAAAGGTAGGCAGGAGAATAGGACTCCCTTTTCAGTAGATGACCTGGTACAAAATTTATTGTTTATATTATAGCTTTGCCTGATTGTGATATAAAGGGCCTAGCAGACCAAAGTTGCTCGTAAAACTATAAACTTCTCTTCCTCAGAAGACGATTTATATATAACTTCAGATCTCTTGTTTACAACTGTAGCATAAGCTATCAACGGCTTGCTAAATTTGTCTTGTCTGGTTTTAACTGCATGCTAAAGAGTGGGAGTCAAAACAGAAAGATGACTAGTATATTGGCTCAAATAACATTTTACTGAGAACGCCCTGGTTGCAGGTATTTCTAGTGTCGTCCTGAATTTTCCATACAGAAGGTATTATGGATACTTAACTGACAGATATTTATTGCTCTATGGTATAGGTCCTAACCTTTTCTCAATTTATTGTTCTGTTCATCCCAAAGTTGTCAGAATATTTTTTCTGTTTTTTCCAAAAGCCCACTGAGGTTACAGCCAATGAAGTAGCTTTTTCTTTTTCCTAACTTTCTCATGTACATTATAATTTGCTGTACATACAGAAAAGAGTTTGAAGAAAACTATGCATGTTTTACTCAAACCATAGATATAGCGAAGTTGCTTTAACAAGCAACTTTAATATATGTCTACCCTTCTCAAACTGTGAAAAAGGCTGTAGGGGAACCAAGAAGGTCTGCCAAAACTGTTTAGCCAGATACCTAAACATATCCTCCAACCACACTCACAGTGCTTGGGCACAGCAGACTCAGACTGAGTCAGACTGACAGTGCTTCCAGAATAATTCTGTTTCAGATGTTAAAATTAGTGGATGGATAATGAAAGCACCTCTGCTGACTGCAAGTACCTTAGAATAACAGAGCAAAATACACCACTGCAGACAGTCAGGAGACTAACATTACTCAAGGTGTTCACCTGTATTTTGTATTGAAGCTTCCCAAAACAAACAAAACCACTGAACACATTAGTCAGGCTATTAACCGTGGTTCCTTCATCTTGACAGTACCAGCTCAATTCAGAGCTGGTTAGCCTAAGGATTCTTTCTCTTTACTAAGTAATGCTATATCTTCTGAGCATATCCACTTGTATTAAAGTGCCTTCGTGTGGCAACACTTGAAAGCCTCGTTCAGAATTTGTTGTGCCCTGTGTTTTAACTGAGCTGTTTATATTACAACCATTTCTGCTTCCCTTGCCTGTTCCCTCCTTCCCCTCTTCTCCCCCCTTCCTTCTTCCTGAGTAACTGTAGGGTGAGAAAAGAAGCAGTTTTGCATTTCAGTACACTTAATGTAGCCAAGAGGTTTGTTCATTGCCGCTTTGTACTTTCAGGCAAACGAGAAAATTTAGATTAATAGGTTGTTTATTCTTTTGCGTGTTCCTCAAATCAAAGGCACTGGATTGCATTATTAAAGGAGTTTTGTATGGCAGGCTTGGAACTGTCCTCACTGAGCTGTACATGAAGAAAAACGATTGCTTTTCATCCCCCACTTATTATGCAGATTGGCACAGGAACACTGTTAAATGTGGTATCATGTACTATCACTTAAGAGACCTTCCTTCTGTACAACTAATGCTGGGCTCCAATTTCACGGGATGATCAGTCTTGAGACAGTCAGAGAAACCCCTAGAAACAGAAACACAACTGTCCTTATATTTTAAAAATTTAAATATTAACCAGTTGAATAAAGAGAGGTTTTGTTCAGAACACTAGTGACTGTCTGCTTCACAGTGCTCTTGGATCTCTTCATTGGGAATTCTGTTCATTTGTTTCTCATCTGCTCAGTTAGCAATAATGCATAATTTAGGCTTTCAGCAATGATCTACTCAGCCAAATTAATGAGGAAAATTTTCAGCATTATTTTGAGACCAGACCCATAACTGAAGGATCTAGCTAAGTGTTACTGAAGGATCTGGCTAGTTTGGGTAGCTGACTAAATGCAAGACTCTTTCCTGTGGATGTTCTGTACTGAATGGGCAGTAGCGTTTCTCTGAGTCTCTGATTACATTAGGTACTGTCATTCCTTTTTCATTCTGTGACAGGAGAGTCTCTCTTGACCCAAGGTCTTCTGCCTTCAAGGTGAAAAGTCTGGGGGACATAATTTAAGAGAAAAGGATGAGATTGTGCCTGTCTTAGTAAATAAGAGGAAACAAGTTGCTTTGCTTTATAGTTTTGCTCTAGCTAAAGTTCAGAGCAAACAAAGCAAAGTTGTACATTCAGCATTACATTCATAGTCTTAAGAAATGGCAAGACCTCTACTTTGTGCAACACACCAGCATCACTAGGTGCCTAGTGGGAAGTAAGCAGAGAAGTCAGCAGTGTCACAATTACCAAACTGGCTGAGCCTCTGAACTTTCCTTGTGTAATAGCAGGTATTCTTCTTCAGTCTCGGACCTAATGCGGGATGGAATAATTATGATTTTTCTCTTTGCATGCTGTGTTCCTGATTTTGCAGTCCCTTTGCCTGAATTAGAACCATCTTGTTGGTAAGTTCCTGCACTTACATTCTCTCTGAGGTACCAGTGCTAGGTTCTCCAAATCTCTCTAGTGAAAAGTGTTTAAAGAAAACCTTATATGTACGCTTCTCTATAAGGTATACTGTCATCTTCCACCTGAGGATCCTGTAGAATTTCTCCAGCCACTTCCATATTTCACTTCTCTATGTTAGTTTGCCTCTGTTTCACAGATCACTGGATTTTCCCTGCCAGGTAACCATTTTCGTCCTCCCAGGGATCTTAAATTTTTCTAGGGAAATGAGAGTGGCAGTGCTTTGGTTTTTAGGGTTTTGTTTGTTTGTTTTCAATATTTGCATGGAAGAGTGGTGTATCTTTTCTACCTGAAACATGCAAATGTAATATCTTGTAACTGCTATACCGTACTTCTAGGGACAGTATCAGTTTTGGTCTTTTATAACTTTTCAATTGTCTAGAGTGTTCATTCATGCCATGTTTTCTATTCCCATTAATGCTTACAGGCATTATGAGAGCCAGGTTCATAAAAGAATTACAGATCTCTATTTATAATGTTACATATCAACTTTTAACCTGTTATAAAATGCCTCAGACACGAATAATTAGACCACTATATTCATCCCAGACATCCTATGTGCGGCTGGTGCTGTTTCATCTGTGACAAACCTGGCAATCACGTAGCTGAACACTGTCACTTTTTTGAGAAAATAATAAATATTTTTTATCTTTCTGCTTAATAATTCTAGATACTATTTCACTTGTTTAAATTTACTCCTTAATTCAATGATTTTTTTTTTCCTTATGGCTTTTGGACATTTTTGAATCAGATATGGCCATTTGCTAATATATCATTTTCACTAATCTTGTTTATGTTTGTAACCAGTAGTATTCACATTTACAAATACTAAATACTGAAAAGATGAAGAATAAATTAGACTTGTTTTACAGAGCATAAGTTCTATCTAGTCAACACTCTTCTGTCCCTATTCCTGTTTATTATCTGAAGGCACATGGCTGCAGCCACAAACTCACTCCTGCATCTCCACATATTCCTGCTATACAAGACACTTCTAGTAGTTGTATAGTTTTCTTTTTGTTTCCCAATAAGTGTAATAGAAAGTATTTTCAGTGCTTCCTTTTAACATCTAGAATAGTTAACATTTTTCTCAGACATTGAAAGTAGAATCTAATCTGTCTAGCACTGAAAAGCTTTCAAATTTACACTGTATTCATGGGAAGACTTTAGAGTGATACAGACAGCAGTTCAAAAAGAAAAGGAAATCAGAAGAAAAGCTCCTTAAATTTCCAAATAATTCACCGATTTGTTATTTCAAATATTAACTGCAAAGCAATTAATTATCATTGTCCTTTTGCTGTGGCAGTGGCTGCAGAACTATGTGTCCTTCATTCAGCAAAAGTCTGTTCTGGTCACAGCTGTGTATACAAAGCTGCAGATGAAAATGAGATGTACACTTAAAGGCTCTCAATCTGTTTCCCTTTGCAGCACTCATCTGCTTGTTCTTTACCAAACCCCAGAAAACATCCTCCTGAAAGGACAGAGCAACAGTAAATAGTGAGAAGATTTGTTTTTTCTCTTGATAAACATGTCATGCAAAGTGACTTTCCAAACATATCCCATTTCATGGAGATAATTTAGAAACCTTGAACTTCAGCATTGTTTGTTGCCCATAAGCATGAATCCTCAAGGCCCCTGTTCCTCCTGTTTCCAATTCCAGGAGCTGTTAACTAAAGTCTTGTTTTGGCACGTGGACCCATGTTGTTAAATTCGGAGAGTCACTTTCTGTATTTTCTAATAATGGAGGAGCTGTCTCTTGCATTTGTTTGCTGAACATCTCAGAGCATTGGAGATGGGATATTTTTTGCTTTCCTTTGTGATCCCCTGTATGTTAAAATTTTATGTAATCTTGAATCTCTTAAGAGCTAGCACTACTAGTTTCAGGGCTCTTAGTACTGCATGTGGGTGGGGACTTGGCAGAGCAAAGCCTGAAACAGATCTAGACAGAAGATAACTCATGTGAAAGACAACTGGAAGGATGGATGCTACCTTTAAAAGTGTCATGAAAGTGAGAGGAGTATGAATGAATATATTCATATAGCATCCCCTTTATTTTACCATCCACTTCACATAAAGTGCTACTAAAATGCAGCTATGTCTGATGTAGTGAGTTTAGATACAGTTCTTTTTGCCAGAAACACCAGGAAGCAATTTTTTTCCCATCAGGGCAGCATTAAGGAACATTTCTAATTGCATGGAGCAAATAGGTCCTCGACTTTTATGCTTTGCTTTGAAAGATGCAGTACATTTCCTTTGAGTCAAGAACATATGCTGAAATACGTTACATTTAAATACTTCTTAAAGCTATATTGCTGTATGATTTGCACCATCTGATTTTCAGACTTGCTCCATGAGTCTCAACATGGAATGGAAAAAGAAGGACAAATGTTGCAGCAAATAAAAGAAACGTGTTTTCTAAGTCTTCAATGGCTAGGAATGCTTAAAGAGCAGCTTTCATCTTGACTGCTACTCTGAGGGTTTATCATACTTGCATTTCCATGATGATTTCTTTACTGAACAGTCAGGATATTGTTGCATAGGAGATGAAAAAGTATAAGTGAAACCACAAAGAGTACAGTTGTAGCTGAGGCCCCAGCTGCTAGTAGAGGATAATACAGTGTTACTAACTATGGATGGCCCATCTCACTGGTGTCATTAAATGGGTTAATCAGCAGTAACTGTGTTTGGGGTTTTAGGACTCCTACCATCTTCTGTTCCGAGTAAGGACAGTCCTACATCTTTTAGAGGTTGTGTTTTGTTTCTTCTTTGTGTTGTCTCCTCAGTAGCCTGCATCACAGCAGCAATCCATCCAGGAGTTTCCACAGAATACTGATCGTGCTTCCTTTAGGAGAAATCACTTGCTTATCTTATCTGGTCAAAATAATTTTTTCACTATGCTAAGCTATTATCCCATAACTAATCAGTTAAGTGATACTCCTTTTTATTGCTCCTACCATAAAGATCCTTACAAAGATCTTGAAGGGCCTGACCTCATTATGAGGCTGAAAAGATTACACAACTGAACTTTGTTTTTAGTTTCTACAAGGCAGGACTTCCGTATGGATTCATCTCTATATTTGTCTTCCAGTAGATGGCCTTTTACTCCCCTCTAGAAAGCACTGTGCAGCAACAAGAGTGTCCTTTTTTCTTTCCACAACAACTTGCTCTTTTGTCTAGTTTCTTACACTTCCCTGATTACCATAATATATGCATAGCATCAGTGTTAAGGCATAATGCTGGAATATTTAGGGAATTTGCCTGAACTTTCTTCCAGCAAAACATTCTTGTGATTCATGGTACATGGTCCGCAGAAGTGTATTTAGCTGTAAAATTGGTGGCATTTAGGTTAAACTTTGACAAAGATGCATGATGTCCATGAAAAACTTTCAAGATTAATGGTAGAGTTTAGAACTTGCTTAAAGAAATGTTAAAAAAATAAAAAGGCCTTGTTTCATTTTCATATAAATTAATATCTTTGTCAAATTCTTATTAAATGTGTATTTCTCCATGGGAAATACAGAGAAAACTAACTTATTTCCTTCTGAATCTTTACAAAAATTATTACTATTTTTTAGGACACACAACTTACTTGAGTATTTTAAGAGTTAAAATCAAGAGATGTTACAGAACCTTAGCCAAAAGCATACCCCTTAAGAGGGGCAGTTGGATGCCTTGTTGTTTCAGGTTTCTCTTAGTGCATTCATTCTGTTCTGCATTCAGACCAGTTCTGTAGTGGTGGTCATTTATAATCATTAATCTAGCTCATTGATATTGTAATGGGCTCCAAACATTCTCTGTGGAGCTTACATGCTCCACTGCATTTCCTTCTAATTAACTAATGATGACTTCTTCGGTCTTGTCATTAACCAGATTACCTTTCTCCAGCCAGTTCTCTTGGAGGTTCATTTTTTGTTTGCTTGGAGGTTCATTTTGTTTTTAAGTTTTCACACTCGTAAAAGAAACTCAATATTGGTGAGTGTAAGAGCATTTTACATGACTGAACAACACTGCCCAAGCAAAGGTCCAGATACTATACTTATTTTTGTGAAAGAGGCTTCAACTGTTGACTCAGAGGCTCCTAAAAACTATGCTCTTTCCTTTCAGACTGTTTTTCTAGGCATTATAATTTGTGAAAAAAAATTGGAGAAAACTAGCCAACAGTCTAGGTACTTGGGATTATACTTCATAGCCTATATATAGACTTATACATAAATATACTGTGCAGTAAAGTCAAGGAATGGCCAGGACTATGAATGGCTTTCAGTTCTTGGAAGATTCACGCTTAAGTTGGGTAGTCAAATTGTTCCAGGTGTACACAAGCACAGAGAAAGATGTGCTAGACCTTCAGTGCTTTGTGTATCACTACCAACTTCTTGAGTTCAAGCGCAGTGAATTGACTGCTTTGTTTATTGCACACTGGTATCACTCTCGGTGGCACGTAGGATTCTCCATTCCTCACATGCCTGAACTTGTCTCTTTCGTGATTGGGCTCATGATGGATGTGTTTCAGAGAAGCAGTATCAGTGTGCCTACTGTGATGACAGCTATTGATGAAGGTGCAGTTAACTGCTCAAAACTTTGCAGTGGATTAGTTAAGGGTTGA
>NW_016690181.1:4047388-4151896 GCF_001604755.1 Lepidothrix coronata
GTTCCTTGTACGCTTCTTCCAAAGCAATCATTAAAAGAGGAAAATCCAAACCATTTCTGTTTTATTGATTGTTCTGAGAAAATTGTTGACTGTTGCACCTCATGCTTTTACATGCCACATTATGCCATATGAACACATGGGAGATTCAAGGTATTGAAAATACCTGTTTCTACTGGAATTGGTTCACTGGAACCTTTCACTGGTCTTTCCTGGAAAAGTAAGCTAGAAAGAAACTGGAAGTCAAAGAGATCTTTGATCTAAGATTGCTGCAGCAATCTGCAGCATTTCCATAGTTCATTGTGTGTCCTCTTTATCCTCCGCTTCCTTTCCTTTCTAGGTCAATGTCATAGCTTTCTTCTGCTCCCTGACCCTGTGTGCATGACACAGATGAGCTGTCTACCAGCTAACTGTATTTCTAGGGGATCTGAAAGCAGAAAGGAAATACCAAACAGCAATTGAAGAACTGGCCATAGTCCCATATTGTCACTAGTCCTAGTTCATATCCGAGGGAGGAGGGGTTGTATCTGCTAGGTCCTGCACTGAATGAGATACAGCTGCATACCACCTGCCCATTTACTCTGCCCATCTCGTGGCGTGTAGCTATGAATTCTTCAGTTGTTTTGAAGATCTTAAGCTTAATGACAACTTGTTTTCTTGAACAGAGGCTGATCCACATCTTGTCTAAAGATTACTGCTGCTGTTTGAGAGCTTGGGGAAATGTTGATGGTCCCTTTCAGTGAAGTGTTGCTGGCATTCCTCTACTTCACTATTAAGAGTGCTGTGGGTCCTGTTTTAAGTGGTTGAACAGTCTGCCCCCCAGATGGCCAGAACTCCAAGAGGAGTGTTTTCTCCTTATTGTTTACAAGACCAATTAGCTCTGGAATTTAATTGATTATTCTCTGTGAGTGACTGAAAATTCCTCAAAGTGAGAAAAAGTCAACTGTTGAACAGGATAAAAGCAGTCTAAATCATCTATTGCTGGGGAGATCTGCTAGTTACATCTTTAGTAACATTGCAGTGAAAGGAAAAATTAATTAGTGAACACATACATAGTGGACACATACAAAAATTGTGAAATGTTATAATATTTCAGTTATAAATTGCTCTCACTCTGAAATGGTACCTTATTTCTGGTTTTCTGGTTTATCTGTCTTAAAGGTCTGTCTTGGTTTGGTTTGGGTTTGCTATGCCTCTGAAACATGATGGGTAGTCATACATTCTCATACTGTAGTCCACAAAACTAGCCTCTTTCTTTCAGGCCTATGTCCTTCAAAGAAGGCTGAGTATCCATTTGGATCAAATTTGATGAGCAGAGCATATCTTCGGGATTATATGTGCTTCAGAATATGCATGGAATTATCTTTGTAAATGTTAAAGAAAGCTGCATGGAGCAAATTGGGTGTCCGTTTAAACCACCATCTGGTTGCTGTAGTCAGCAATGTACTGGAAAATTTAAACCAGGCTCTTTTGTTTGTCATCTTCTTCTTTTTATACTTCTGGAAATACTGATAGAAGTCGTGGATGCTTCTCCTTTGTTATTATCTGCTGTTCTTGCACTTCAGGAACTCTGAATTCTTTAAGCCCTGACTTCATTCAAAGTCCCATCCTAGAATTAAGACAAGAAATTAAAGAGTTAACATTGTCTTTAGTGTTGCATTAGGTATGGTATTAAGGTTCCCAAAGTAAGTGGAAGGATCAAACTTGATATTTCAGACTATGGATTCAGGAATATCACACTGCATAAGTTAAACTCTTCCAATATTGGAATGTTTTCTTTACAACCATGGGAGCTGAAAACTTCTTCTCTGTTTCTAATGAAAGTTTAAATTTTTCAGTTTGTGGATGTGCCATGTTAGCCACATAAGCACACCAAATGATAGCCTTGGACTGTACCTTTGGCACAGCTCATGGTGCCCTGAGTAACGTTCACTCAAAGCTGAAGAAATGCTGCCACATGAAACACTTCATACTGAAGGATAATTATGGGGAATTTGAAAGGGACTAGAGGATGATTAACATTTGTATAAACAGCAAGATTCTGGATTTTGGAGATAGAATTAGATCAGTGTTGTATAAATTCATTTTTTGTTTTTGTTTATCTGGCAAGTGGTTTTTTGATAAAAGGGCTCAAGATCAAAGTGCAGAAAAACAATCACACCATCTAGAAGATTCTACTCTTTCAAAATCCTTTAGCTCACTCAAAGTAGGGCGCTACAAGCTTTGCCCATAATAGATCCACTTCTCAGTGAATTCACTGTTCATATGAACTGTCCGGGCTACCTCCAGAACAGATGAGTTCATTCTTCAAATCAGCTGGAGATGAATCTTTTCCTTCTTACCTGAGTGCCTCAAAACTAGCTTTCTGCTCAACCACAGTGCTAATCCCCTCTCTTTCTGTTCTCTCTTGCAGCACTCCCCCAACAAATCTGTTCAGGTCAGTCTGCTTAGCTCTCCACTATATTTGTCCTGAGTCTGACACAGGTTGTTCCAGGCAAATCTCACTAAATCTCTTTCACTCTTTGTTTTTTTCACATCATAAACTGTGTCTTTCTACCTGTTGTCCACAGGAATCACCTATCTAAGTCTGCTGTTTGCAGCCATGTTCCTTTTGTACAGTGAAAAACATCTTGTTTGTGAAGACTTCTTGCCTGCAGCAGCACCCTTACGTCTGGCAGGATTTTGCTGGTAGGAGAGGCAGATCAGGAGAGGCAATCCAGGGTGCAGCCAGAGCTGTGCGTACCCCTCTGGAAGACACCCCCACCCTGCACCCACGCAAGAATCCCCCACTCCCCTCCATCCTTCAGTTACCTTGTCTGCTTTTGCTGTCATGTCACATCATGTCATGTCATGTCAGACAGAGAGGCTTCTGGGGTCCTTTCCTGAGTATGTCCTGGGATCCCTTCTGGGAGGACCTAAATGGTATCAGTGGAAAGAGTAGGTTTGTGAATAACCTGAACTCATCTGCCTGCTTGGATAGTAAGGATGCCAGAAGTTCTGTCTTAATTGTGTCTGATTACCAGCGTGTTCACAAACCATCATAGCAGGTATGGTGCAAGTACAGCAAATAAAGCTGAACCTGCTTTTAATTAGGAGGATTATTAATCCTATGACATTGCCTTGCATAAATCCTGGACTTTAAGGATTAAGACATCTTAAGCAGGGAACTACTTAAGCCTGTCTAACAGTTTTTATCTGCTGAGGAGGTGAGATTCTGCTGAGCTTACCCACATCCTTCCCTCTTCTCTGCACCTGGCTGTGCTCTTCCACAGCTTGCTTTGCACGAGCTTTCATCAGATATTTCTGAGAGTCAGTGCAATTCAGTAGCCCAGGGAAAAGGCTGAATCTTCTCAGCAAGAGGCCTGCTGAATATCAGAGCTGGTATAAGGGGTGGTTCAGAACCACGTGGCCAGCAGCAAATGAGGGGAAAGAAAAAGAGAAAGGAGTGAGACCTGTCTCTTGCAGCAGGAGTAAAGTTTTAGTTTGGCTTAACTGCATGTTGAACTTCACCATCAGGAAGACAGAGTTAATGCATCCAGTTATTAAAATTAAGAAAATAATGTATGCTAGTATATGGGATTGAGCCAGACATTGGTACGAAGCCACAGTATTTAGAGCTACTTATGTCCAAGACTCCATGTAAAGAACTGATTCTTAAGCTGATTTGTGACACTGATTTATTTTACCATTATGCTCTTTGAACTGTTCACTAGAAAACCTTCCTTTAAAAAATTAAGTTGTTTTTTATCTAACCTTGTAGCAATCTCTGGCTTCTAGAGCATTTTCCTTAAAAGTAGCAAATGAGTCTCAGTTTTCTTCTGATTTTCCTATGCTCTTAGGACTATGATTTAAGGACTATAGAAACTGTCTATACACTTAAAGAGCAGAATGAATCCTGGTGTACACATCTTACATGAATATGCTTATACAACTTAAGAGGAAAGTGTGTGACTGCTTATTCTTTATTGTGTAGTTTAGCTTTATTTGAGCTTCCATCTCAAACTACAGGGATATTTATGTGACCTGCTCCTTTGCTTTTTGTTTTTTAAAAAATAAGGAAAATAAATTTTTAAAATTAGACATATGCACATTCTGAGTCTGGTTTCTACTTATATCTCTTCTTGTCAGTTGAAAAAGCAAATCAGTAAGAGAAACAGTCCTTGAATGTTTTTATTTTGTTTCAAATTCTAATTTAAACAGCCATTCTCTCAGGAACAGATCTTTTTCATGATAGGTCATAAAATCTCCCAATGCAAAATTTTATGAATGATAAATTGAAAAGGAATGACTTTTATTTTTAGAGTAGAAAGTGTTACGAGAAAGACATGGGGGGTGTACACAGTATATTGCTGTTTAGGTCCTACTTATGGATTAATTTTCCTAGAATTCTTGGCTTTCTGTTTGCTATAAGCACTAGATGTATGGAGGAAATTAGGCTAAAGGTATCTTGTGAACAAGGCATGTGCAGAGCTTAGCCTACTAGCCAGGTGTTCGTTGTGAAGTTCCAGTATTATCAATACTCATGTTTTTGTTCATTTTTTGTAAAACTGTAGCTCCTTTAGAAACCCTAAGAACATGCACACTTTTATTTTTAGGGGCTTCTGTTTGTTTTTGTTCTTTTCTACTAGGTTGCAATCTTGCAGAGATAGAGAAAGAATCCTAAGGATGTGATACTTACTTATACCAGAAACACTAAAAAACTAAAGGCCAGGAAAGACTCTTCCAACACTTAAAGAAAAATAAATTAGTCTGTTCTCTGTTATATTTCCAGGAGACTGATTTACAACTCTCTGACTTTATGACTCTTGAATGACTTCATGCCTGTGGTAAAGCAACCTGTGGAAATTGTGTGTCCTACCATAATTCAAAGGGGACAGCTACACTGCACAGGGCTCCAGTCTTCTTGGATACTGGTTGTACATAAAAAATGATGGGAATAGGGAGCTTTAATGTATATTCATCAAGGCAATCCTCGTGTTTCTGGGAATTTACCAACGTGACTTTTTGGGGCAGATTTCGTACACCAGCTGCAGTATTCTCCTACTGCTCTGGGCATTTTTAAAGTTGTCACAGTGTTGTGACAATATTGTAGATAGCTATTTCTTGTGCTGAAAGCAGCCTAGATACAGCAGCAATGACTGCAATTCAGTCTAAGTCCTAAATATTTATTGGCATCCTGGGCAGATTTTGCAGCCTTCACTGAGCTCCAGGCTTCTGTGGCTAGGCTGTGAAAGATAACTAGTTTTAAGATAGCTCAGGTGTGTCTACACTTCATACACACACTGACAGCAGCATAAACACATCATTTAGCATTCCTGGAGTTTGCATCACTTCGGGTCAGGTGCCATCTGTCAGCCACATACAAACCAGAAACGAAATGTAAAAAAAGTTTAATATGCGCCTTAAAAGCCAGGGAAATACGAAGCAGCTGCCCTCATGTTTCTCAAATGTTGGCCATTTTTATCCAGAAAGTGGTATCTTCTAAGACTTCTTTCTCCACTATATCTCTGAAACATGAGAAAAAGTCTGCTTCAGGCACTAAAAGACAGTAAACTACTCACAGGACACTTAAATCTGTAGAGAAGTTAGGATTTTGCTAGTGGCACAGCAGCAGCAGTACAGACTGGGCAAGTGTTTGAAGACCAGTAGAGCAAAAAATATGCTTAACAGTGAAAAGTACTTCCTGTTAAGCCTCCCAGCTCCTTCTTAGTGAACTGTTGTTTTAAAATTACTTTGGAATTGGTATTAGCTGCTTTGCAGTAGAAGAGCAAAGTGTTAGTTTAGCTGTATATGAACATGATTAACATGAAGACTGCAATCTCCATCCTTAAGCACATGGTATGACTGAGTTTCCTCCACTGCAAGGGCATGGTAGAGTGTGTATAGCTCATTGCCCTGTGCTGTGGGGTCAGATTTAAACACTCCGTGATTTGCTTCATTTGTTACTGGAACTTGAGATGCAGTAATTTGTGGTAGCAACCAAAGTAGCAGTTGTGGATTCCAGTTTTCACTCATTCTGACTGGTACCTTCCTTCTTTTCTTTCTTTCTTCATCATGCAACATTGAACACTATTTACTCAGCTGTGGCCTGGAGACAGGAAGGAGCAACGTGGTCATACACCAAAACTGCTTTTGTTTATTCCAAGCAGCTCTTGGCAGACAATGTGGTGTATGGGCAAATGTAATTTTCGGCATGGTCTTCACTGACCTTGCTGTAGGGAATAGGAAAACAGTCATCACAGCAAACTGTAGATACCTCCTAAGGTCTGTGGTGATCCCACTTCCTGTGTAATAGGTACCCAACTATAGTCTGAGAAATTGATACGATTTCTTGGTCAGGCGCCTGGGTTGTCTACAGGCTGAGTTGTGTTATGGCCTAAAAGAGTCTGCCTGTGTACTTCAGTGAATAACTTGGCGCCATTTCCCCAGGAGTAAGAAGCAAAGGGCTTCTTTCTTTAGAGAAGGAACTTCTCCGCACCACCTCAGCTTTGTGTGCAGTTCCCATCTAAATAGACCATTTGCTCAAAGACTGAAACCATAATCGATTCCGCTTTAATTGACAACAAACTTCATGTTCTAATGTGCTGGTTGCAGAGGATCTCTGCCACCCTTTCCCAAAGTCTTTTGGAGCAGACTTCTGCTTTTGTTCTATGTTGTTTTGTGGTAGAGGACTAAGTATGATGCTGTGACTTGCTATGAAGAGAGAGAAGAAAATAATTATTTATAATTATTTATTATATATAATTATAAGTTTTAAAAGTATGTTATTTCCAGCAAGTGAGAGATCTCTATTTATGCTTCAAAAGTAAAGCTTGCTTAGGGCCGTGTTACCTTCTCAAGCTGCTTTTGTCTATCAACCACATAGGGACTGAGAACGAAGTGCAACTTTCTCTGTAAACCTCATCCTTCAAAAAAAAACCCCCTCAAACTCTTTCACCTTCAAGGGGAAAAAAGAGGAGGCTAAAAATCAAAATCAATGGAAAGGGACTTTGCTGATTAAAGTGGACAGATTATCCTTCTAGAGTCTGCCTGTTCTGAATGCACAAAGGATGCTTTGTACACCGCTGGACACCGCACTGTGAAAATCTAAAGAGGATCAAAGCAGAGCAACAGATATGACTGGGCTAAGTAGGGAGAGATGTAGAGGGTAAGGTAAACAGATTTAACTTTACATAAATGTAGTTACCCATAAATAGATTGAATAAGATACAATATGAAGAAGGGGTTATTATAATGATCTGTTGACAAATGAAAGAAAAAATAATGAAGAGCAAGAGGTATAAGGATGCATAAATAGGAATTTGAACTTAAGCAAACAAAAAATGGAAATTGAGTATTGCACAAAGCTTCTAAATGATGTGACTCCTTCAGACCAACATGCAGACTTCTTAGCAAAGTTCAGAAGTTTAATAATACCCAGCATTATTCAAAGCCTTGAAGAGTAAAAGGTCCATATTGTCCATACTGTCAATTATGAGAAAGTGTCTGCTTCAAAAAGAGCTTTTTTTCTGTTCAAATTCTCTCTTTTCCTGTAACCTAATTCCTATGCTGGGCCTGTGGAAACTCACAGAATCACAGAATGGGTCATATTGGAAGAGACCACAGTGGATCATCTGGTCCAATCTCCCTGCTCAAGCAGGGTCATCTCAGAGCACATTGCACAGGATTGCATCCAGGTGGTTCTTGAATATCTTCAGTGAGGGAGATTCCACAAACTCTCTGGGCAATCTGTCCCTGTTCCTCATGTTCAGGTGGAACTTCCTGTGTTTCAGTCTCTACCTGTTGCCTCTTCTCCTGTTGCTCGGCACCACCGAGAAAAGACTGGATCCTTCCTCTTGACACCCTCCCTTCAGACTCTTATAGACACTGATGAGGTGCCCTCTCTCTTGTCTCTTCTAGAGGCTGAACAGTCCAACTCTCCCAGCCCATGCTCATAGGAGAGATGGTCCACGCCATTAATCACCTTCATAACCCTCCACTGGACCCACCCCAGGAGCTCCATGTCTCTCTTGTACTGAGGAGCCCAGAACTGGACACAACATTCCAGGTGAGAGACCTCACCAGGGCTGAGTACAGGGGCAGATCACCTCCCTTGACCTGCTGTCAATGCTCTCCCTAGTGCCCCTCAGGATACCATTGGCCTTCTTGGCTGCAAGGGCACAGTGGTGGTTCACGGACAGCTTGTTGTCCATCAGGACCCCCATGTCCATTTCTGCAGAGCTGCTTTCCAGCAGGTCGGCCCCCAGCCTAAACAGGTACAGGATGTTGTTCTTCCGCAGGTGCAGGACCCCACATTCGCCTTTGTTGAATTTCAGAAGGTTCTTCTCTGCCCATCTCTCCAACTTGTTGAGGTTCTTCTGAAGGGCTGCACAGCCCTCTGGGGTATTGGCCACTTCTCACACCTTTGTGTAATCAGCAGACTTGCTGAGGAAGCTCTCTGCTCCTTCATCCAAGTCATTGATGAATAATTTAAACAGTATTGGGTCCAGTATTGAACCTTGGGGGACATGAAACTTGCATGTATCTTACATGACCAGATAGTTTTCTTAAGAACTTAGGAAATAAAACTTGGGGATACTTTGCTTGATGACTGTTGAGCTAACAAAATAACAGAGAAAAAAAATTTTCTTTCCTCTATATTGTGTCATGAAAGAGAAATAGTGAGCTGAAAATTCAAAATTTATGCTTATGATAAGTGGAACTTTTTCAATAACATTCTTTTGCAGTTATTTATAAAACTTGCTGATACTTTTCTTGAGGACATTCAAGGAAGTGATTAGCTAACATTGCAGGAAGAAACCCCACCATTCCACTGAATACCATCATTAACCCGTTAACTCAGATATACTTGGACTGAAGGACCAAGGTAGTATCTGCAATAGACAACAGCCTCTGATTTGTCTTTTAGCAAGAAATGACAATACAAACAAGTTACATATGCTCCCAGACACCTGTTATTTCAGTGAATTCACAGGAATGTAACTCAGCTCAGCATTCAGGTTTTGGAAGAAGAGAGATTCAGATGTATTTATCCCAACAGTAGAATAGGTTGCAGAAATCCCTGCAATGGTACTGTAGTTCTGCACAGGCTGGGACTTTTGTGTGTTAGAGCAGATTTCCGACTACAGAATTGGCTTTTCCAGATGGAGCAAAAACACCTTTTCATACCATAACCCTAAACCCAAGGTGCTTCATTAGATAGAAGGTCCTCTCAAGAGTAGTGCAAAGTATAGTACTCTAGAGAGTGTCTGTAATGGATGTCAAAGTGTCTGACAACAGTTTTTCAGCTGTAGGCTTCCTCAACCGAAGAGAAAAATCATAGCTCTCACTTCTCTTTCCTCCATTTGTTGGCTAATAATGTAGAGGAAGGAAAAGTCTGTAACTTGATTTTGGTGACAGTCCTCTTGCATTATTTCTTTAGTCAGCATTGAAAATATTAATTTGATTGTGTTGGATGTCGCAGTGGAATGTCCCCTTGATACTGCATACCTGCCTCTTGAAATATCTGATCAAGGCGTAATATTTTGCCTTTCTCTTGCTTCTGTTGAACTGCCAGGCTTTGAGGAGTTGTGGAGATTGGGAGAAGCCCTCGTCCACCAGGGCTCAGTATTGAGGCTAGTCCTGCTTAATCTTTTTATCAATGATCTGAGCAAGGAGATTGAGTGCCCCCTCAGTCAGTTTGCAGATGATACCCAGTTGGGCAGAAGTGTTGATTTGCTGGGGGGTAGGAAGGCTCTGCAGAGGGATCTGGATAGGCTGGATCAATGGGCAAAGTGCTGGGTCCTGCCTTTGGATTACAACAACCACATGTGGTGTTACAGGCTGGGGTGGAGTGGTTGGAAAGCTGCCTGGTGGAAAAGGATCTGGGGGTGCTGGTCAACAGCAGCTGAACAGGAGCCAGCAGTGTGCCCAGGTTGCCAAGAAGACCAATGGCATCGTGGCTTGTATCAGCAATAGTGTGGACAGCAGAGCCAGGGCAGTGGTTGTCCCCCTGTACTTCAGCACTGGTGAGGCCGCACCTCAAATCCTGTGTCCAGTTCTGGGCCCCTCTCTACAAGAAGGACATTGAGGTGCTGGAGCGTGTCCAGAGAAGGGCAGTGAAGCTGGTGAAGGGTCTGGAGCACAACTCTTAGGAGGATTGGCTGAGGGAGCTGGGGGTGTTTAACCTGGAGAAGAGGAGGCTCGAGGCTGACCTTATTGCTCTCTACAACTACCTGAAAGGAGGTTGTAGGAACGTGGGTGTGAGTCTCTTCTCCCAAGTAACAAGTGACAGGATGAGAGGAATTGGCCTCAAGTTGCATCGGGGGAAGGTTTAGATTGGATATTATGAAAAATTTAGTCACTGAAAGGGTTGTCAAGCATTGGAATGGGCTGCCCAGGGAAGTGGTGGAATCACCATCCCTGGCAATGTTCAAAAAACATGTAGATGTGGTGCTTAGGGACATGGTTTAATGGTGGACTTGGCAATGTTGGGTTAATTATTGGACCTGATACTCTTAAGGGTCTTTTCCAACCTTCATGATTCTGTTATTCTAAATTGTGGCTGTCGTCTGGAACAAGGTTGATTATTTGGATGAGAGCCTAATGAAGACTGAGATGTGTCTGTGGCAAAAGAACTCATGCTCTGTACCTCAGTCCTAATGCCTGTGCCCTTGTGATCCCCTCTCTGACAACTGCTTGGCTCTACTTCCACCCCTGGCTCTTTCTTCCATACTTTGCATTCTTCTGTATATAGAAGTACTGCAAAATTGCTGCTGTTCAGCTAGTCTTCTCCTTAACTCCAGTCCACAGCCTTTTGGACTATGAACATACAATCATGTAGGGCTTTTTGACATCAGTATGTTTCAATTCCCTTGGGATCCTATAAGCTTCCCTAAGAGTCACCTCTTTTAGACTCCTTTTGCTGAACCACAGAGGCCCTTCTTGACCAGTTTTTCACAAAGCTGCTCTATAAAACAGGAATCATTTGATTGGTTTTCTTGTGTTTTTTGGATCTTCGTTCTGTGCTTCCTATAATACAGTGACCAGATTTGTACACATTATTCCAAAAGAGACCATCCAGCTGCCTTACCGAATGCCAAAGTAATAACGTCTGTGGTTTATACTCTGTAGCCTTCCATACACAACCCAAAAACCTTGTTTGCCTTTGTTACTGCTGCCAGATGTTCTGTGGATGATTTTCAAGCGTATTGTGGGGAATGTCACCATGCCAGTGAATTTCAGCAAATTTAAGCAACTTTGAAATTATTTCTCTTTCCACATGGTTATATTCAAGTTGAACCAAACTGTGTTCTCACTTGAAGCTGCCCTGTGTTGGTTACCCCTTTTTCATGTTGAATCACTACCTGTTACCAGTTTCTCTGCAGGAGCCTCATCAATACAATTTCCTCTTCATCAGGCCTCTTTTGGATTGTCTTTGCTGGAAACTCCATCTGAAGAGCCCTGCTCTTAGATTCTAGGGAGAAGTTATATTATCATTAGTACCCAGACTACTTGAATTGAGAGTAAAGGGAATATGAGGGTTTTTTCCTAGAGAGAAAGCAAGGGGAGGGAACGGCTTTTAAAAGAATTACCATGTTCTCACCTCTCTTTTCCTGCAGATTTGCTGACAGCACAGGAATACCACTGCCTGCTGCAGCTGCTTTGCCCTGACTTCCCAATGGAACTCACTCAGAAAGCAGCAAGGTGGGTCCTCATCCTCTAAGGGCAAGATCAGTCCTACATGCATGGACTAAGGAACTAGATCTGTGGGTAAAGGTATGAACAGGGACCTTCAGCTTTTAAGGTTTGGGGAAAAGAGACACCCAAGAATGGTGCGTTTTTCTAGCAATGCGAAAGAGTATGTATTTAAGATATGCAGAGACTGAAACATCAGTGCAGAATGCTGCTGCTGCTGGCTGTCCATGCAGATAAAAAATTATTAGCCAATATGTTTTTAACTGAGATGATTTTTAAACTCTATTTCAGGTGCCATTTACCATTCTTAAAGTGTGTTTCCCCTTGCCCCAGCTTCCTATGGTTGATCACATTTAAATGGTACTAACCTCTGAAGGATTGCCAGTGTTTTAAAGTACATTTGGTAAGAACATGGTAGCTAATCTGTTTGAAATTTTATTTTAATCTAGACAAGGCAAAAAGCAGATAGTTGGCTCAGGGCACTGATAATGTGATATGGAATTTTTTACTGATTGTGCTTGCTGGTTCCAGTCCAGCCCAGGCAGTTGATTATTAACTATCTGATAGTGAAAATGTAATAAGGTACGCGCATCTGTTGTTTGGGGGGGGGTCAGTTCAGATCTCAGTAGGAGTGTGTGCACTCACACATACATATATGATCACAGCAAGGTTACTGAATAAATGCTTTCATTCCTAGCCATCTCAGCAGAGGAGGCATGGAAATTTAACTTTTGTCATGGTCCTAAATATGACAGTTGGGAATAGAGTCCAGAATATTAGCTGCTACCTATGTTGTTCATGGCCTAAATAATGAAAAGGTCCTGTTTTTCTATTTGTCATTTTGTAATCTTTCTTTACCATTAGAGTCCCATGAAAATTATAATAAGAAAGGAAATTGAAAAAGAGAAGTGTTATCCATCTGCTAGTGCTTCTACTTGGCTGATGCGCTGAATTCTTCCCAGGCTCCTAAGTGATGCTATCCAAACTGAACTGCAGTTTAATCTGTGTTGGTTCAATTACAACTAAAAGTTGAGAGTCACTTTTCCCTCCAGCTCGTCAGTGGGCCTTTGGTGTTCAGTTGCTTGGCCCCCAATGCCAGACTAAGAAAGAATGCTAACCCTGTGGCAGAGATGTGTCTGCTGCTTCCTTTCATGGAGGTACACAAGCACCAGTTCCATGTGCTGGTGTGTATTTCATAGGATTCCAGCTGAGCTGAGCAGGAATTTGTGATGATGCATGCGGTGAAGGAGACTTCAGCATATCTACACATGTTCTGATGTTTGTGTCAAGGAATTTAATCCACAAGACTGTTGTAAACTAGAGGCCCCATTCAGGGGCCTGCTGCACTGTTGTGCGTGTGCCATAGAGACAGACAAGCCGGCTTTGGGAGCAGGTGTTGGAGAGAAATGAGATCTCTGTCAGAGGCACCCAGGCTCAGGTGGGGATGACCTCACTCCTACTTTTGGCCGGCTAGAGATTTACTTACACATTGCTATTATTCTGTTACAATCTATGTGAACAATTTTAATAAAACTTGTCATGTTTCTGAACCGTCTTTCTCTTTGCTTACAACTGGTGCTCACTCTCTTGTCCTTTTTCTGGTCTACATTTCCCATTGTCCTCCTTGGTCTCTGCCAGTTAGAAGAGTGAACTTTGCAGGCTATCTTACAGCACCAGTTGATCAAGCCCTTGCAAAGCATGAGTGTCACATGCAAATCTACTGACAATGTTCCTCCTTCAGTCTGCTCACCCCCAAGCGTTGTGTTGCTAATTTTCTTTGGAAAGGAATTAAACAAAGTAGCAGCGGGAGTAGTCACAGCATTCACTGATACAGCCAGGACCTGTGTAATTACTGGAGCTCTTGGGAAGAGCACAGTCGTAGTTGTAGTCTTTGTGCTGCATGACTGAGATGATCTCACAGCACGGTGCAGTCCGCTCCTCCAGGAGCTGTTGCTATGCACTGATAACAAACACTGGGACTAAGATCGGGAAATGTCAGAACATAAAAACAGGGGCTGCAGCAATATAGGTTTTATTCACGTGACATCTGAGAGCTCCATTTTTCTGTTCCTGGTGCTACACAAATGCAGAAGTCATACCCAAAAAAAAGAATCATGCTATCTGTGTCTGTGAGATTTCTTGGATGTTTATTTTCTTCAAACGGTTATAGCCATTAGCAGATTAAAGATTTTAATCTACAGAGATACCTTTGATGTTCAGAGACACCTTTTGGCTTTCTGAATCTTGAAATTGCAGAAGGAAAGAAAATGAAGGGATCTTTCTGGTTTGATGCCATGATTTCAAGATCTGTACCTGAGCGCTGACTTTTCCCTTGTTAGAGAAACACAAGGAACTCACTACCCACATTTGAGTAGCGGGGAGCAGAGTAATTCATGGCTCCTATGCTGTTTTACGTGATGTGGGAGGTCATGTTGCACTGATCAGTGCTGATGGAACTGGGTCTTGCAATTCAGTACCCCTATCATTAAAAGATTATCTGAGAGTGCAGATCTTGCCCTTTTCTGTATGTTTTGCTTATTTTTGCCCCCATGTATCAGTAATTAAGCCAAGTCCCTGAGGACTCATTTGAGCCAGCTTGGCCTTCAGACAGATTGTGTCGGTTAGCCTTTTCAATGGTAGCAGAAAACGGTAAAAGTCCTTTCAGTGTGCCTGGTCTAGAGTTTTTCCTGGGGACATCCTGTCTAGTCTGGATTTCTGAGATTTTAACCACAATCAGTAGACCATAAAGTTTCCCCACTGGCACCACAGCAAGGCTTTCCTGCCAGCCAAACCTGCTTGAACCCTGAAAGACCACTACACCCTTTACCAGAGTCCCTCAAGTGTAGGCATTTTTCTTCCGTCCTTTCCAAAGTTTCTCCTTGATTTTCATTATTCATTGAGTGCCACCTAACTAACTTTACTAACTTTGTAAATGCATCTGCTCCCTGAGGGCTTAAAGTCTAAACTGGACAAGAAAGAATGAAAAGAAAATCCCTTGAAATATTAAATACCTGGTGAACTCTCTTGAGTTGCAGTTCAGACTTTCAGATTTTGTCCTCAGTTTTGGTCCTGCTGTCTAGTTACAGTCCTTAGCTAGGATGTTCTTCTTGCCAGATATTGAGGGAAGAGGTACAGATATGTTGCATATGATGCTCTCCCAGCTTCGAGAGCTCATTCAGCTGGCTATGTGGGGAAATAGCCAGCTGCAGTCAATCTCCTCATAAATGATTGTATTGGATTTAAAGACTTCTCAACATTTCCGGCATGCAAACTCCTGGGCCAAGCGGAGTCAGTAACCCAGCACCAGAGTGCACCTGCTTCTATTTAGATGCTCCTCCATCACATATGTGCTGTATAATCTTCCTTAGAGGCTCCTTACTGTCTTTAACGGCAAAAAATGCCCAGGAAATTCTCATACCTCTGCCTACTTCCTCATGCTCTCCTCTAAGTAAGAGACTGGGACTTGGTGCTGCAGAACACAGCCATTGACCATAGTTTTAGATTTAACAAGTGAAATGATTTGAGTATTATGAAGGTGATGTAATATTGTCTCTGTGTATAAAAAATATGTAAAAAAACTCTCTGCTGTTGCTCTCCTTCATCTTCAAGATGGAGAAATGCACTGGGAAAAGCTTTGGTGCTTTAAGGGTACCTGGAAGACAGACCATCATTTCAAAGGAGGAAATGCAGCTCATCAGTGATGTGGCCAACTGCATTTCCACTGCTTAAACAGTGGTTGGAAATGCCACTGGCTGAGCAGTATTGCCTGAGAAGATGCTCTGCCTGCCAGCTTCAAAGCCATTTCCTTGATGTGGCCACTGACAATCTCAGTAACATGCTTATTAGTGAGAATTAAGAACTGAAGCTACTGCTTCTTTAGAAAGGATGAGAGGAGGCTTCTGGAATGTAATAAATAAATCAGAAGCACTTTGACATCTTCAAAGGGTTTTGTTTTAAATACTGGCTTTTCTCCTGGGGACCCTCTCAGTCCCGGTCTTTCTTCTTTGAGATAATTAATTCAAGCTGCTCTACATGTTTGATTTTGCCATAGTGAACAGAACTGAGTGGCAGGGAAGTCTTGCAAGATCTTATGTTCTTCTAGGTCAGCCTCCCACGCAGCTCCCTGGAGTCTTTTATATGAGACAGAGCAGTGTTTCCCCAGCAATGTGTTTAGACAACTGATGCTGCAGAGTTGGTCTGTAGATTGCATTTGTCCCTGTGTTCAAAAGGGTCCTAATAGATGACTGGTATTTTGGCTGTAGTGAACTGACAGTCCTTCTCATATGACACAGTATGCCAGA
Source organism: Lepidothrix coronata (assembly GCF_001604755.1). NCBI lineage: Eukaryota > Metazoa > Chordata > Aves > Passeriformes > Pipridae > Lepidothrix > Lepidothrix coronata. Next base: position 4,063,363 of record NW_016690181.1, read on the forward strand.
TACAGACTGTACAGGGTTAGTAGACCTACATACAGTTGAGAGAAAGTACCAAATGCCTTTCTTTAGCATTGTCTGAATGCTCTGGGGTTTTTTCCATCAAAGTGGAATATGCTCTTCTGTTTTACAGTCTAAGCTGTCATTGATAGATGTCATTTTCCCCACTTCAGAGACTGACCTTTTAATCCTTATGTAGTGGCAGTGACCAGAGCCTTGGTTTTGTTTTCATTTTTATGAAAACTTTTGCCCTAACTTACTTCTGAAATCCACAGATTTTTTTCCTGAAAGGAGTTGCACTTTGCTATCACTTATATTTCATCTTTATGGCCTGTGGCTGATATTTTCCATATTCAAGAAGTATGCTTCAAAATAGGGATGCATGCAGCTCCCTGCATGCACCTGGGACTTAGCAGGGAGAAAGAGGACATTGTCACTTGTTCAAGAAGTCTTCAGTTGCCATGAAATTTGACCTGATAGTCAAATGATAGACCTGATATGAAAAGAGACTGATTCATTTATCAGGAGGGGAGGATAGGATGTTCAGTGTGCAATTAGAAAGCTGATTGGTGCTGTTAGTGCAATGTTATTTCCTCTGTAGTCAAGTAGATTTGTTTGACCACAGATTGCGAATTAGCAACTGTAGTTATCTTTATGAATCTGAAAAAGTATCTCAATTTGATGAATTCTGGTATACAGAGAAATAGCATGACCCGTTCTGCTTATACCAGTTTACTACTTGTGTAACTGTCCTGTCTGTAGTCACAGTTAGTCAGGAGTTGGAGTTCGATGGTCCTCGTAAGTCCCTTCCAACTCAGGATATTCTATGATTCTATATAGTCATATGAACCAGCCTTGCAGTTTTTATGCCAGCATTCGTTCCATCATGTCCACCAGGCTTTGAATGCTTGACATCCATGGCACACTGCTCTGTTCACACTGTTGCTGAAGTGTGTGATAGCACTGACATTCAGGATCTTCTCCTTGCTTCAGGTTCTTAAGCTGCCTTCATTTGGTATTAGGGCATCCACATCCATGCAGCAGTGGGTGTTCCTATTCCTCTCTCCTAACTTCTTATACTGGGCCACTGGCAATCCTCAGTTGCGCACAGTTCCATGGCTGCACTTTCTCTAGAGCTGGGGCTCCTGGTTACAGACTTAAGTTCTTTTGTAGATGCTAAACTGTTTCTCTCATCTTGTCATAGGATTGTGCTGATGGATGATGCAATGGATTGCCTGATGTCTTTTTCTGATTTCCTCTTTGCTTTCCAGATCCAGTTCTACTACTCAGGTAAATGCTGGGAAGCTGCTGACCATCATTAGTATAGCATTGCAGCTTTACAGCTTCCCAATCCTTGCACTTTTTTGAAACTTGAAAGGATATGTTTTTTTCACAGAAAATATATAGATAATAGAATCTACTGATGAAAGGCATCACTGATGTCAAGAGATTAGCAGGCTTCATGAGTAGGTTCCAAATTTTTGTGAATAACAAGATACCTGCTACTGTTATGTCTTAGGCATGTATTTGTCTTAGCCTTGAGACATAAATTTCCAGCTTTATCTAGACTGTGTTAACACCTAACAATTAACTTTTACTAGGAATTTTTTTTTTTCCTTTCCTTAAGGAAATTATTCAACTGTGCTGGAGACAGGATAGGAAAAACCCATCAGCTGGTGCCTTGAAAGGAAAAGGAACTGGACAAATTGATACAATTCTTCCCCCCAATACTTGCCCAACTATGAGTTGGTTTCAGCTCAGATAGTTTCTGAACTGGATATAGTTTCCACAGGTTTAGGAACCCCCAGAGGACTCCACTACCAAGAACTTCTCCAGCCTCCCCTTGAAATCACATAAATTTGCAACCTCCATGATACCTTTTAGCAAAGAGTTGCACAGGCTTAGCACCTGTCCCATGAAGAACCACCTTTCTTGTTTGACTTGAAAGCCCCTAGTTGGAAAGGAAAATGAACAGATAATGCATGTGAACATTCTTCGTATTGTTGGTCATTTGTTATATTCTACCTCTCTCTCACCAGCTGGAGTTTTAACTAGATGGGATACTACTAAAATTTTTTATCAGGAAAAGTACAAATCAAATAATATTTGTTTGTGTATGTGTATATTTTACAAATGCTCACCCACACATATACATCTGGAAAAATCCCCAGATATTTTTAAACTCAATTCAGAAGAAAAGGTGGAGAAACTTGGATGAGCATTTCCTTTATCAAAGTTAGATATGCTCCCAAGCACTGGGGACTGCTGGTTTGCCACTTTCTCACCTCCTGGCATACTGCACCTTCTAACATAAAACTCATGGATTTCTGTGTGCTCCCACTGAAACAGCTCCCTCTGATTGATGTAGCTCACAATTGGCCTCGATGAGGCAAAACGGGCCAGGTCTGTGTACTGGGAGACACTGACTAGAAGCTGTGGTAAACATAGCCTGTGTAAACTTGGGTGGCCTGCTGATCTGATCCAACCTGTCAGTTCCCATCTTTCTGGCAGTTAAGACTCAGCTGCTATTCCTAATGCAAAAATCTCTTTTTCTCATTACTTCTCTGTATATACTTCCCCAATGCATATCACAATTCTATCCATAGCAATTCACTGTAGACAAACAGTTGAAAATGATGATTTTGGGTTGGGCAGAACCAGGCTTGTTGGGCAGAACCATTAGCCAAGGACAGAAAATGTGTTTGGAAAGTTTTTCTCTGATATAACAAATATTTCCACTGAGCTGGAGAACCTCAGCAACAGCCTCAGGGCCTGCTGACATCCTGACTTTCCTCTCCACCCACCTCACACACAGAATTACATTTCATTCCCTTAAGACTTAAATACCACTTTAGTCTTCAAGAGCTTGTTCTTGTGTACACACACTCAAAGATCCCATCCCTGTCCTGTTCACTCAGGCATGGTGCACGCACACAGCCTGTCATACGCTCTCCCACCAACCCACACACATGCAAACCACTCCAAATGGAATCTAGATTTGTAAACTGCTGACCACATCCATAAACAAACTTGTTTAAAATTAGACTCCTGCAGTAAACAGTGGGTAGTATGAGGAGCCTGGGGAGAGGCTTTCTGCCAACTCCAGCCCTGACCTGCCCTGGCCCTCCCTCTAGATCTTGTATTATATTTACTTTGGAGCAGCACAGAGGCAAGCTGGGATACAGCCTGGAACCCTAACTAACTTGCTCCCTTTCCTCTTGTTGCAGTTCATTATAGTTTGCTCCCAACTTGGATGAGTTCTTAAATGATGAGTGGCAAGAGATGGAGAAGGAAAACATTTTAGACTTTGCAAACTAGTTTTGTGTTTGACATTAGCTTTCATACTCCACTGTTTTATCCATGTGCTAGCTAACCTTTGTACCCTTCAGAAGAATCTTTTTCAACGGAGTGGCCTCTCATAATCATCCTGACAGAAAGAAGCCAGGAACTTCTATGGAAATGGCTGTTTGGGCCTGCCTAATATCTGATCTGAATAAGCAGGGTGCTGTAGAGTTGTGCTTATTTCCTGTTGGTGCTATGTACAACACAGAATGACAGTTTAATCCAAACTCTGGTAGGTCAGGAGGATGCTTTGCTGGTTATAGCCCTGAGTTTTAAGTCGCTTTCTGTTCTTTCAGAATTCCTGGAAAGTGTGGCTGGCATTTATCAGGATCTACTGGCTGGTAAGAATCCAAATACTGTGATTGTGCCAACATCATCCTCTGGGCAACATCGGCAGCGCCAACCCCCAAATGACTGCAACCCACTCGAAGGGGTAGAGGCATCTCTCTTCTACCAGTGCCTGGAGTCCTTGTGTGACAGATCAAAATACAGGTATGAATGGAGTCTAAAACACAAATTTGAAGTCTCTGTCTCTGGAAACCCTTTGTAAGGATGGAGCTGTGAAGAAATACAGGACTTTGAACAAGCTGTAACTTGGATCTCATTGGAGAAGTACGAAGGGAAACATCATAGCTGAACAGCTTAAACCAAATGAAACATGGGATTTGAGCTGATTCTTGAAGTAATGGATTGATTTGGGTCTCTGCTCTCCTCACTTCTGCATTGACACTTTCATCAAGGAGAGATCCATTATGAGTTAGCTAGAGGAGATAAACAAGTGCAGTTGTGTTCTTGGGAGTTGAAGCCAAGAAAGGCCCACTGGGATGGATGGAGTATGAAGCCTTAGTACCTAGGCAAGTTCATCCTGCCAGTCTGTACCTGAGCCTGTGATGGAGTTGGTCTCCAGCTACAGATCCCAGGCACAAGACTAGCCTTAGTTCAGCAGAGGATGGAGCAATACTGGACCTTATTGTATGGCTTTGACAAACTCTTTCTTCATAGTTTCTTGTAGGTAGCAAGTACACACCCTCCTAGAAGGTCATGGCATAGATCTACAAAATCACTCAGGACACAAGTTCCATCTGATTTCTGCTTAATGTGCCTGAATCCAAATTTGTGATACATAAAATTACTCCTGAACTGCTGTCCACTGCTATAGGTATCTAAGCATGGAGTTAACAGGTTGTTTTGTTCTTTTAAACGGCAAAAGCTCTACATTCCCTGTGTGTCCTGAGAACTTCAGATGGGAAGGGTGCTGTGAGCCTATCTGGCAAGTCAGGCTTTGCACAGCACTGTGAGGGGAGCCGTTCCCAGCCTTTCATCCAGTAGCTCAATACTCAGCCAGGCTTTGGTAACCACCTTTGCCTAAGGGATCACCAGCCCAGACCCACATCTCTCAGGGTGACACTACACCATTGACTGTTCAACACTTGGTCTTTATGAGGCAGTGTGATTTTGCATGAAATCCTTTAAGCAGTATTGGGCAACAGCAAGAATCACTATGAAGATATTGCTTATAAGTCAGGACCAGGGGTTAAGGTGAGTGTAGGTGAAGGGAACGTGTCAATTTAAAACCCTAAATATTGTTTTCTTGTAGGGGCACATGTCCTTATATAATAAGGAAAATACAAGCTCCTCATGAGGTGGTGAACAAAGAGGTTTTATTTCAAATTCGGCGCTGGTTTTATCCCTTAAACCCATGTGACTTCTTTGACCAATAAGGTTGTCTATGTCGGCGCATGCTCCCTCGGGCACTCTTGCCCTGGTACATCCCCTGTACCTTAAACACGCCCCCTACATTTTCTGACATATTTAGGCTGTCATTGGAGAGGTTTTCCTGCCCCTTGGATGACTATCACTGATAAAAGGATGATGACAGCATCCCTAAAGCATTCAAAAAATGTTTAGATGTGGCAGTTAGGGACATGGTTTAGTGGTGAACATGGTGGTGCTGGGTTAACTGTGCGACTTGGTGATCTTAGAAGTCTTTTCCAACCTTAACACTTCTATGATTCTGAGAAAGTTTATTGACTTCTAAAAGAAAGTATTTCCCAGATGATTTTTGAAAGAACATGCTAAGAGTTGGGATATGTGTGCCTCTGAGTGAATCTAGGTTTTTCTCCCTGTCCTTGGAATGGAGACAGGTAAGACTGCTCCTAGGGATGTACCCCAGCTCGAAGATCTTGCTTAGCAAACAGGGAGCACGTGCAAAGCTCAATAAGCAAGCTGGTGCCTATTTGTTTTAAACTGAGTCAAGGAAACTTGACAGTGTTAGAACAGGTAAAAGGGTTTATTTCTCCAGTTTGAGCTGAGTCTTAGAAAAAAAAAAGATTATAATTTAAAAGATAAGATGACCTCTTTGTCTCTCTTTTCCTAGCTGTCCACCTTCTGCTCTTCTGAAGGAAATATTGAGTAATGCACAGAGAATGACCTTCTATGGATTCCTTGTGGCGCTTGCAAAGGATCAGGGGATCAATCGAGCCCTAGGTAAGACTCCCATGAGTGATTCAGCTCTAGATTTTCAGTCATTCTGCATTTCTGTGGAATTTCCTCTGTAATTATGCCCCACATTTTACACTGTCAGGAAGAGAGCAAAGGAAAGTTTTTCATCATTTTGTTGATGGATTAACTTTAAAAACCTAACACTGTGCCTTACTGTCTACTTGAAGCTGTGGAGCTTCTTCAAGGATAAAATTAGATATGAAATGTTGCCCTAAGATAGTAATGTTTTGCCTCTTGAATAACTGATAATTTTAGCAGAACTGTTGTTTTAACATATTTGGCTGTAAAAGTTGGGCAGAGTTAGTCAGGAGACAAGTAAGGTGTCTGGCTGGTGTCGACCATACTGAACTGAAGTCCCATCCTATGTTTTAGCCCTTTGTGCTTCCACAGATTTTAAATGGCTGCTCTTCTCTACAAGAAAAGGAGGGAAGACCTCCTTGGCTCAAAGGCTTATAGCCCAGTCTTTCCCAGCTTGTCCCCATCTTCCCTCAAGGCAGTGTGATCTTGCCAGTAGCAATCCTGCTGAAAATCTGGTGGTATGATAAAACACAAACTGCAAAGAAATCTGTACTAGACTGTTGTGGGAACCACAGGGATTACCAAGCAGCATCTCACTGCTTGTTTTCATGTTGTGCTAGTTCAGAGCAAGGAAGCAGTGCAAAGCCCCCTTTGCATTGGCAAAGGGGAGCATACACAATTCAGACTCACAGTTCCATATGTCCCCCATATGCCTTGCTTACTTCCTCCTCTTGCAAAGGGGAACAGAAATGGCTTTTTGTGTTTCACAAGGCTGTATCCAGGAAGTACATTTAAATGGGGAGAGCCGGGGGGGGGTGTGTGCTGAGTGTGTTCCCAAACACTCATCTTCCTTCACTCATGTGCACTCAGCAAATCATCTGGCCATCAAGAGTAGTCTCTCTGTCTTTGAGTAGGTATTCTCTTCCTCTACTTCTAGGCCTGAATGTGTGCCAGTCCCTATATTACAAAGACAAAACTCAATGGAAAGGTGTACTTTGCCTGAGGGCTGCTTCTTTTGCACAGGTGTGTGTCATAGTACAGTAAAAGTGTGCCCTCCCTGGCTGAGCCCCCTCTTACAGCAAACTATTTGAGCTGCTAATGGTCCTCTGGGGCAGAGCTGCTTACACAGCAACATGGAGATTATATATCAAAAGTGGATGAATACAGCCCTGCAATCCCCTCTGCAAACAAGCTTAGGAAGCTGGGAGGAAGGTGATGCCTGGATGGCAGAAAGCAAAATCTTTCTTTTCCTTTGCCCTATGAAATCCATTTCTAGTTGAGCACAAAGAAAACAGATGAAAAGGAAAAAAAAACCTGCCCACCGCCTCCATTGTGCCATCTACAAAGTGTGTGGGTTTTCGTTTCCATTAATGTGGGCCCGTCCCCTGGCCCTCTGCCAGCCTCCTGCTGAGGCCTCTCTCAGAGGAGGGGCAGCAGCCACAAGTCTGACAGGTGCTAGTGTTTTGGCAAGGAAAGGAGGATTCTTTTCCTGGTGTCTTTTAATCTCTCCTGAAGGGTGATTTCAATAGTCTTTGGTCTGTAGGGGATCACAAGCTCCCTAAAGCCCTTCAGCAAAAGCAGTTTCAGGCAAAGGAGGTTTCGGTCAGGTTGCCTGCCTTCTCTTTGGTCTCACAAAGCCAGTAGCCCCTCTTGAGGAAGAGGGCTAGGGATTAAAACAGCTTGTTCAGGCTGGGGCAGTGCTGATGAGTTTGCCAGGCAGATTGGAATCTGCAGTGTAACTCCAATGTCTGTGTTGATTTGTGAATTTTCTAAGTACTATTTACTGACTCTTCCAAGTAATTCTTGTGCCCTAGAGACCTCACTGTGCATTCTGCAAATACAGAAACAAGTTAAGCTTTAGTTGCTTATTCTTTTAATTGAGCCCATGAAAGGAAGGAGGCTGGGACACTAGCCTAGACCTCCTGACACTGTGTTGCGGTGCCAGGCTTTCCTGTTCATTTGCAGACAAGAACTAGAGAAAATGGGAGACTCAGTTCTGGTCTAAACTGATTCTAGTTTTTACACACTCATTGCTCCTTCAAGGGAAAGGTGCCAGGGCCAGAAAACAGATTTGTGTCCTCACAGGGAGTACAAAGCCCCTTCCCAAAGGTATTGAGTGTAGCACCCAGGTCTCCTGAAAAACAAGAGCATTCTTCTTCACTGCTCTGTTGGTACAGACTACCAAATGGGGTTTTTTGGTCCTGGTGTGCAGTGGCACTGTCCAGGCTCTGGTAGGCAATTCTTATAATTTCTGTGCTGGCTGATCATACCCTCACGTGACCCCTACACAAGGTGGAGTTCGTTAAAAAATTAGGAAGGAGGGTTTTCCTAAGGGCCCCATCTTCCTTTCTGGGCTCTTCTGAGGTGCCAGTGTCCTTTCAGAGAAGGGTAAGGATGGTCAACCAGCTGTTTTAGTCCTGAACTATACCACATCCTTCATCTTGAATAGGGTTCCTAATGTGAAAAGGAGCATGCTGATCTTATACTGACAGGGGGTACCCAAATACTGGCCCAGCCATTCATGCTCACACCCAGACAAGCAATGCTAGAGCACAGTTCATCCACACTTACTCCTGTAGACTTAATGTGCACCAGAGTCAGGCCTGACTTTCCTGAATTGCAAGGAAAGCAATAGCTTTACATTGGTGGAGTGTTTTGATCCCCAACCTCAGTGCACCACAAGAAAGGCAGGTGGCACAGAAATATACATCTCCCTGGGTGGTATAGTGCATGTTTCAGGCTGTGGCACCGACACCACCACATCTATTGCTCTGATAGGATCTGGGACTGGTGACTATATAGGGCAATGAGCAAAAGCCTAAAGTTGACAGACTGCCATCTCCCTGACAGTCAGTAGTCATTAGTTTTGTATAATGAACAAAAGCTGCCAATACTTAGGGCTGTGAGAAGTGAGACTACTGACGCTGCCCCCCATTTAGTCTGAGCTCAGCTACAGCTTGTGTGAAAGGCACAGAAAATGAATCATCATTCTTTATCTGTCTATGATCCTCAATATTGTTTCCATTTCTCTAATAGGTGTAAGAAGTCTTCTCTGTCTTGCAGGACAGAGCTGGGATGCTGCTATGACTTTAACACTTTTCATTAAAAATGAACACCCTAAATCTGCTCTGATACTTTCTTTCATCGATTTTCTTTCCCCAGGGGCTTTACCAGATAAAGGAGACTTGTTTCTGGACCCTGCCATGGACCAGGAACTTGAGAAATTGTAAGTGGAATTGCCTAAACTAGGAGGTAAAGCAATGGATTAAAGGTAGCAAGCATGCTGTGGAAGAGTGTAATAAAGTACTGTCCCTGTTCCTCTGCTTTACTATAAAACAATAGAGGAGCTAAAAAAGCAGCCTGAGCAGGGAGGGTTTCTTTTTTGGGGTGCTTTGGTGCACCTAACAAAATCCTTAGAAGAGCCTTCAGAAACAGAGGGGACAAGTGGGACCGAGAGGAAGCAGCAGTCTAATGAACAGGGAAATTTTGTTTGGATGGTGAAAACTAGGAGTGTTGGAGGACATAGGCTCATATCAGAAGATATATTTAAACAGTAAAAGATTCACACGGTATGTCTGGGATGTACCAGTGCAAGGTGTTCCCCCTCTGTGATGTGAACATCTTTCCATCCCTGTGCTAGTGTAAGTCTGCCTCCCAGGTTCACTCCAAAAGTGCTGTGGTAAAGGTTGGAAACGACAAGTCAGGTTGCCTAGCATTTGTCTTTTCTCTTTCAGGGTAGCTCAGATTTCAGGGCTTTCCATGTCCGGTCCTGCCAGCTCCAGCGGGGACACAGCTAATGTGCCTGTCCGTAATTTACCCAGGATTAACTCACCCTGGAAACCTCTACACCATCGGCGAAAAATGGATGCTGAGAGCGAAGGCTCCAATGAAGAAACTGACTCCTCTGAAAACTGAAGGTTGTGAGGGTGGGCACCATTCCCATCTTGGGTTTCTCCAGAACCCACTGGAGGAACAGTACCTCTTCCCAGAGCATCTGCTCTGACGGAAGGTTCTGTCTACATCACCAGTGTGTGCGTGTGGCTGTGCTAGTCCCCAGTATCAGGTTCACCCATCTTTTCCCAGGAAGAGCTTGCATTTTTCCTAGCTCCAAATTTGTGCAAGAATAGCTCCTCTGCAGAAGCCATTTACAGCTGCAGAGTCATGCTTCCCCCTGCTGGCAGGCAAGACCAGTCAGCAGATGCCAGCTCTGCTGCCACTTGGAAACAGCTGGGTATGCTCTCACCGGGCTCTCCCTCACGGTTCAGCAGGTACTGAAGCAGTGGGAACACTAGCACAGTCCGCTTGCCAGTGTTTTGTTTGTGTAGCTCTGTTCAGATTTGGCCCAGACAACAGAGTGGTTAAATTGCCAGCAGCAGCTCTGCACTTGTGTTCCACTGTAATTATTCCCACTAAAGCTGCAGCTGCATATGATCAAAAGTAGAGAAATTCCCGAAGTTCCTAGAAAAGGGCAGCTTAGATATTGCCATGCCAGCTGTGTCTGCTCTGTGCTTTCTCCTCCATGTGTCCAAGACTGGCCAAAGCAAATACAGCAAATAAGCTAGACTGCAGTAAGTACTGCATGGTGCTCTCAGGCTCTGCTGCTGTGCTGAGTTCCATTCTGTGAAGTCTCCCACTGCCTCCAACGGCATATTAAGGTCATTTGGAATGGTGAGTTTCAGAGAGACTGGAGGAGAGGGAGTCTTTAAATTCCTTGGCCACAGGTGGTGTGGCTTGCAAGTATATAGAGCACCTGCTAGGGCTGGGTCGGCAGAAGCACTAAGGGAGAAGGAAGCAGTTCTCAAATGAGATCCAACTGGGGTTTTTTGTAGATATTGGCATTGTTGTAGCAGCATCACATAGCCCTTACAACTACAAAAATAAGTAGCGTAGCATTGCATTAATGGTAACTAGCTCTGCAGTTTGACTTCCACAGATCCAAACACTTTGTCTAGCCCAGCTCCTGTGCCCCAGCTTGCACAGACTAGTTATTTCCTGGGGAACTTCAGTTTCTCGTGTGTCTTTGGGAGCCTCCTTGCTCCTCCTGATCATAAAGTGCTGCTACATGGGCCACCAGGAGCTGGTAACCCAAAGCTTGTACCAGCCCTCTGCTGTGGATTCAACATATGCTGGAGCTGCTTTAAGACGAATTCCATAACTACTGCTCAGTCTTTACCACAGCTCCACCTGTGGAGGTAGTGGGAGGGATTATTTATTTATTGTAAGTTATATTATTTATGATCTATGTGTTCTTTCCCAGCTCGGTGAGTGGCTGTGACAGCCCGGCAATAAAGCACGCTGTGTCAGGCCTCTGCTGCATCTGGGTCTTCTGGGCTGCCCTGGCCCCTCCTCTAGGTGCTGCCTGGGGCATGGCCTGGGGGGAGCATCACTCTGAGCACTGGGGCAGCACTTGCGGCCATGCAGGTGCCCGTGATCTCCTGCCCTCACCCTGTGGCAACACTGTCACTCCCCGGAGCTCTGGCCCCTCGTGCCGGGACACAGGTGGCAAAGCCACAGGAAGACCCGACCCTTACCCCCCTCCTGCCCTATCACAGTGGCCCTGGGTGGCAAAACATCAGCATAGAGCAGCTGAGTAACGCTTCCTCATCCCAGCAGCTACTACAGCCCCTCAATGAGCAGGAGAGGTGAAGCCCATGCAAGCCTCTTCCCAGTCCCACAGAAAAGGCTTCAGAACAGCCTCAGCATCTCTTCTTAGTATTACTAAGAGTGTGTAACTAGCCCTTTCCCACCTCAACAGCAGAGTCCAAGGAAGAGAAAAACATGCTCTTGTTAAAACCAGAGTCAGAAGCAGAGACCAAGTTGAACAGGACTAAAATGACAGTCCTCACTCACTGCTGCATCTCATGGTGGTGTCAGAGGCTCAGTACTTTGACCTCCATCCAAACCTGGGCAACAAAATAACCAGGGATCCAGTAAATTACTTCTTTACCTGGGCCTTTCTTGCTGATGATGTAGTTAGAAGCTAAAAATATAATCTTTGCTTTGAGTTTTTTTTCTTCTGCATCTATATATGCTGGTTTAGAAGACAGTAAAAAGGACCATATCATGGCAAAAGTCAGACCCTGCAAAAACAGAGGACTCCACAGCACCATGGATTGGGAGCACTGAGCAGAAAAGTCATGTCACATGATGTTCAGAAAAATAGCATTCCCCTTTCCTCTGTCACTTGGTGAGTTAAGGTATGGGCCAAGAAGGACAGGAGCACTGATGAGGGCAGTCCAGGAGTTCCTGTCATATCTTTTACAACAGTGGGGTTAACCTTGTAAGAAGGCCTGTCTCTACTGGCTAGTAGATAGCAGTGGGTATGAGGGCACATTGAATTTTAATAGAGTGGAATCCAGAGATATTCAGAAAGCATCCTGGGAACAGCCATGTCCTGACTCCCTCCAGTTACCTTCTCCCCTCCCCACCCAACCCAGATAATAAGACAGTCCTGCGGAGTTTACTCCAGACAAAGGTGGCATCAGTGCCTCTTGCTTGCTTCCCTTTGAGTTGCAGTCCCTGGGTCATCAATATGAGCCATAACGATCCTGAGGAGGAAACAAGAAAACACCATGCTACAACACCTTCATGCAAAATCCAGAGACCAATAACAAGAAATTGGGGGGTTTGGTATTTCAATGCAGTATGTGGTTACCTAGACAGGACACCAGAAGGTAAAATGACCTTAACTTTCTTAAGTTCTGCCTGGAATTTGTGGAAAAGGCATATCTGACATAACAAGGCGTCCTGTACAGCAGGAGAGTAAGATGGCCAAGTAGAGTTCACTGGCCACCTGGCATTGCTCAGTTATTGTACTGTAGTTGTCAGCTATAAAAGACCGGTCTCTACCTGAGACTTTCCCCATAATTTAAGAAGACAACAATAATTCCAGTAGAAGCCAGATTATTGTGAAGGTCCCTGACCATGACAATAGCCTGTCTGAAGGTGCCATAGTGTAACCTCACCTGGAGGGAGTTCATCACCCCATTGGCTAGGACAGCCATCTTGCCAGCAACGGATTTCACTCCTTGCTTGAACTGTGCAATGTCAGCTGCAGGCAGGACATTTCCAATAGACACGCCACCTGCAAGAACCAGCAGCAGTTAGCCCGGAGTTTCTCAGCTCCAGAGCACCCTGACCCCCTTCCTCAAACCACTGAGTGCTAACAAACCTGAGTGTACATTGTCAGCCTCTCCAAACAGGTCTGCAGAGCTGATGGCGCTGCTGCCTGAGAGCTGCTGCAGTCGGGATCTGGCTTCATACTGCAGCAGAAAACAAAATAAAAAGGTTATAAAAGAAGGGAATAAAGTAGGACCTGAGCAAACAGAAGGAGGTAAAACCAGAGCTGTAGCAGCATAAGCACTGCAGAATACATCTACCTCAGCATCTGCCTCCCGCCCAAAAAACATATCTGAAGAGATAGCTTTAGCCCCTGCAAACTTCTGCCGAGCTTCATTGGATTCCACAATGGATGGCCTGTTCTCAGTCTCCCGCCTACTGGTGGGTCTAAGGAAACAAGAAAAGACACGTCAGCTTAAGCTCATCAACACAGTAAAGAATCAGACTTCTGTCTCAGACCCCATCTGATCAAAGGAAAGCAAGAAATCCTCAAGTGCTAGCTACCATCTCTGCCCACCTCAGGACAGCCAGCACTTGATGACCATAGAGGCTGTATCAAACTTAGGGATATGATAGGGAAAGAAGTGCCTAAGGCCCTTTCACTCAAGGCCCTTTTTCTTGGGCTTGTCTGTGCAAGTTATCTTTTGTAGCACAAGGCTCCTGCTGTAACACAGCAGCATCTCTCCCACAGCTCCCAGACTTATCCCTTTGTCCCACAAACAGGGACACAAGGGGCACAAGGTACACTAGCAGTGGCAAGCATTACCTCTCTGAAACTGGCCGAATACTGGAAACAGTCACCTCAGGTTCCTCCTCTTTGTCCATACCCCATGAAGAGTCTGTTTCCCATCGTGAGCCAAATGCATCTTCAAATGAGAAGGGACTGTATTTGTACCTATCAAAAATAGGTTAATTGAGGCCAGACATAAAATTCAGGATTAAGCCAAAGACTACACCGAAGCCAAGTCTTACTTGGGAGGTCCACACGTGAAGCTTCCACCATCTTCAAACAAGTCCAATTGAGAGCGGGAAGACTTTGCTCCCAGCGGCGCCTCCTGCTCAATTACTTGCATCTCAGCCATCACCGAGTGTGAAACAGGACTAGCACAACAAACAGGCAGTCAGGGCTGATGGGTCTGACAGCATCCAGCCCCTACAACCAGTCTGCTTCAAAACTGAATCTGGCCTTCTGGCAGGCAGGACAGGTGCCACAAGCCTGGAGGGAGAGCTTTGGGATTGTCAGCCCCCTTCACCACTTATCTATGCTCCTTCAGAAGTCTTGAGCTACCTTCTTAAAGGAAGGATCCTGCAGGGAGACATCTGTCAAGCAGCAGGGCTCTAGAGCTAGACACTGACAGGCCACACATCTGTGGAAAAGCTCAGATGAGAACTAGAACCTTTGAACAAAGTGCCCATTCCTTCTGGTGCCTGAAGCATTTTTAGATCTAGACCAGCAAATGAACTCTTTAATAAAATCATCTCCTTATCTGTTACAAGAGCAAGCTACTGCCTTCAAGAAACTTTTCCAGAGCAGGGTGCTTCTAAGACACCTGTCTGTCCTATGCCATCCACAGCCAAGTACCTTCTGGACACCAAGCCCATGCCCAGCCTCTCTGCTTGTTCACGCTTCTTCCCTTCAAGATTCTGAAGCTTCTTCTCTTCCTTCTTCCGATCAAGCTGCAGTTCCTGATAAGCCAGACGCATTGAGGCGACTCTGAAGGAGAGAGGTATGGTGGGTACCAGCTCATTACCCTCCCTTGCTGCCCATGCTGTGAAGGAGTAACCCATCAAAACAGCCATTTTCAGAACAGCTCTGCCAAAATCCTTGCACAAAAGCTACTGCTTGTTTTCCAATCTCACCTCCCCGAGATTCAACTCTTCTTCTGGCTAACCATGATTTCCTTACTGTAAGCATTGCAGCATCTGTCTTCCCCTCCCCACCACAAAAATGACCCATCCAGTTCAGCCTTTGCCTTTTTTAGTCCTGTTCAAAGGTGAATAGAAACACAAAATACTTGCATATCTGCTCCCTAAACTCTTCCAAGGATGATAATTTGAATAAAATATGTCAGTATAACTGACATATGGCCCATAACAAGGGCCATACTGGCTTATAGCTACTGCTCCTCCTATAATGCAGTGTGTTCTGTACTCACATTAGGTGGTCCTACGATGAACAGCATTAACCTCATATTACTTCTGCCTTACGTATGCAAGGTACTCATCCCAAACAGGGCACTTACATGGACTCCTCGGCTTGTTTCCTGGACTCCACTGCCTGCTGCTCCCTCAGCTGCTCTGCCACCTGGGCTTGTCGCTCAATCTCACTGAAGCTCTGGCTGCTTACTTTCTGGGCTCCAAGACCTTTTTTTGCTCCTAACTAGAAAAACAAAACAAAAAGTTGTGATTTCTTCACCCTAGATTGTTCACTGTAGAAGAAAACCTGAATCCTACTTCTTGCTGCACTGATCAGGCCTTCAGTCTCCCTGTGTAGTCACAACCTACAGACCCAAAAGAGCTTGCAACACAGTATGGAAGAACACCCAAGAGTTAACCCACCAGTGGGCCAGCCCTAACAGCTCAGCCACATACACTTCAGACCGTAACCACTAATGATCCAAAACCTAATTTTTTTGTGCATTAATATACAAGCTGTATAAGCTCTCCCTTCCCCAAACGGATCTCTTAGTATGTAGCTTTGTTAAGGGCAGAAAGCAAGGGCCAGGGAAAGGACAGCAGTAATATGAGACATGCCTCTCCATAAAACAAGAGCTCAGACATACCCCTTTCTTGGCAGCTCCTGGCTTCTTCTTTCCAATGAGGGAGGATTTAAGTTCTACAAGAGAAGGGAAGCAGCAAATAAGCAGAAGTGAATTAATTTAAAAAGCCAAAATTAGACAGCAACATGAACATCCACCACAGTCCAGCTGCTATTGCGTCCAGGGCACACCATGCACTTTACATCAGAAGACTGGGTGCCTTCACCCAGATAAGTAAGATGCACTTAGAAGCTCCACAATTGCAGGCTGTTGGCCTAAAGAAGCATGTCCATTGCTGAAGAAACTTGTAAGTGAATTAAGAACTGTGAATAGCTTCTCTGAGTGTTATGCAGCAGGTGACCCCATCCAGTAGGGATCAGGGTAGTTAGAGAAAGACTAGATTTATTCCATACACAAATTCAAGAAAATGCAGCTTCAGAGGCATATGAAGGACAGTGCCTCACCAATGCCTTAGGGAGAAAGCAGCAAGAACCCTGAAGTCATGTTTACATGAACATTCCAACAACAAAATGGACCTAAAGTGCAGCGAGCTGTAAAAGCAACAAGGTTCCCCAAAACCTTGCACTTATGACTCTGAGGGCGTACCACACTTGTAAAACCAGACAAGGTCCAGCCAAGCAGCAGATGCCTGGGGAAAAGGGTAGGAACAAAGCAGAGACGGACTGCCCAAGACATTTTTCCAAGCTCAGAAATCTTTTATCACCCTTGTTGGGCTTTTCTTCTGCATGTGTCTCCTTACTTTCTACAGCCACATGACTTTTGTTAGCCCATAGATCATTCCTGGCAGCTTTCCTGTATCTTTTTTAGTCTTACCATAAGTTTTTGAAATAAGAAGATTCAAAACATTCATGCTATCCCAGACCGTTTTTCACTCACTGTTCCTAACATTTGATTTGAGGTTTTTTGTTTTTATTTTTACTGTTAGAAAACATTAAACAAAAAAGTCAATAAGGTCTCTTTACAGATGTGAAATAGCTGGTTTAGATCCCAATACAACACATATAAGCTTTGGGTCATTCTCTTCCCCCAGGCACAGGAAGTTAAGTTAGAATTGAAGGCAGAATTACAGAAGGGGCAAGCAGAGTTGTCACAAGCAGCCAGTGCAGGCCAGCTGTTAGCCAGTTACCTCTGGCAGGAGCAGCCCCTTGTGTTGATAGATACATGGACATGTCTGAGGAAGAGACATAAAACATGGGGAATGAACAGACACTCGAGGACACAGGCTTTCCACCCAGAATGAACCCACTGTGGGCAAGGAGCATGCTCCCAGTAAGGAAAAAAGCTCCAGTTAGATGCTTTGTGTGCAGCCAGGACAGTAATGGCAGGAGAGAATCAGATACAAATCCCTATTACTCCGATTCTAAAAATTCATTTGTCTCCAAAGGTTCTGTGGGGAAACAAACCAAAAAACCAAACACCACAGCCATGTGGCCTCAGTCATCCATGTTCTCGATATGCACATGCCAAGTCTTGTCCAAAGCTCAAAAAATAAAAACATGTTTTTGGGAAGGCAACAGCTTAGAACTCAATCACCCGAAGGAGGAGGAAATCTCCAACAAACTGTAGCTTGGCATTGGGGTTCAGGAACATAGTTAGTACTGGCTCCACAGGAAGATAAGCTTCTTTAGATATTCTGGAAATTGGCTCATTGGTTCCAGCTCCACTGAGCTTACTACTGAACATAAGGTATAAGAGCAAGACTGATCAAAGAGATGAAGAGTCTTACTTACCTAGAGGAGCTTTAGGAGATGTGCTCAACAAGTCAATAGATGGGCCTTGGCTGGCATCTGTGGGCACAAAACCGGAAGAAAACATTCAGTGGATTGATTCTCAACACCTTTTTTCCCAGTGTGTTCACAGGTTCACTACAGCTCTTCCAGCTCCTCTGCCCCCACAAACAAATCAAGTTACGGCTTGAAACATGCAGTTTCCCAAGCACAACAACTTTATGTCTCCATAGAGCAAATTGTTCTCTCTGCAGTGTTCTTAACACAGTAAAAGAAAGCAACCACTCTGCTGGGGAATATACAAAGCCGTTTCAAATTACAGCTATGCCCCCAGATTCTTGGTTTCCTTGTCATTCAGCCTAGAAACAGTTTTCTGCTCTATATTCATGTGTCATTTTCAGAACCACACAATTCAAGGGATAGAGAAGAGTGTTTAAACAAATAATTATGCCTGGAATCAGGAAAACGGGGCAGCTAAATCCACAAAACAGTTCTGCGTGCATTTCAGGAAAAGCAGAGAACTGATCCCAAACAGAGCAATGTTTTTTAAGTCTCCACAAATTTAATAAACATCATAGAGTGCAGAGAGCTTCCACTCCTTCAAACCGCTCAGCCCTTCCAACTGCAGTAGAGAACTGTATTCTCCTGGAAATGAAAGCATGTCTTTGGAAAGAATAATTCAGCAAGGAACTCACTTGACACTTCGCTGTCTTCTGATGACTTTGCTGCTTTTTCCACCTCTGGGGAAGACTGTGCAAGATTCTGGCTGGCATCTGCTACATCCCAGGTACTGGAAGACTGCAAGGAGATGCTCATTTCAATGATTTGTAGAAGATGAACGAACCAGAAAATCCTGAACTTACTTCAGGTTTGGTAACCCATATTCAATTTTAGGCCAAAGGAAACTTGTTCTAAACTCCAGACTATATCTTCACTGAAGATAATATACGAACAAGTCAACATTCCCTTACCAGGGACAAAAGTTAAAGAAAAAATGAAAGCTAAGCTGAATGAAAGACCAAGAGGAATGACAACATCATCTGACAGTTGGCTACTGTGAGGACTTCTCAGGTTAAAGGACATGAGCTTAAATCTAGGAGAAAGTGTGAATGAGTTTTCCTGGAAAAAATTAAACCTCTGCTCCCACTGTCTCTATTTGCCATTCTCAGCCAATTCTCATGTCGCTCTATTCGCCCGAGAAAGTCTGCCTAGCACTGTGCAGACAGTTGCCCAAATCCATTTTGCCAGGGTCTGTGCACTGAAAAGCTGACTAACCAGAAGTTCAAAGGAATAGCCAGTTCTTGCTTAAACTGTACAAAGAAACTATGCATTAACACAGCACACACTACCGGGGAGTAGCTGGTAGCTCTGAGTATTGTTTGAAAGTAAAGATGGTCTTAAAAACAAAAGACATGGATATTACAGGCCCCATCAGGGACTGTTGAAATCTGTGACTATGTCCAAGACAGATGACTGAATCTTAGTTCTTCTATGTAACTACTGATTAATTATACAATTTAGAGTCCTTCCAAACTAAGTGGGACTGCTCCTGATTGAACAGCTGGCTATTTGAGAGCTAGTAAGGCTGCCTGGTTTAGGCAATTCTTCTCACCTGTGTGTGCTCTGTAAAGAAATCAGCATCACTCTTGTCAGGGGAGTGCCCAGGGGCTCCACTCAGTCCATCTATAAGCAGCTGAAGAGAGGAGATGAAAAAAAGAAGGTATCCTACAAGACTCAGCATCCAGCACTACTCATCTAACAGTGACAAGCTGCTCAGACTTACATCAGTGCCGTACTTGGCCATGGCAGCACTTGCCAGCTGCCGGATCTTCTCCCTGTACATCTGGGCAGCTCGGCTGTTATATTTAGCATTGGCATCTGTGGTAGTACAGCCATGCTGGCGGAAGAAAGCAGTCTGAAAAGAGAAGAATATTCAGTCTCCTGACTGCTAGATCGTACTCAAGCATGCATTAGACAAACTCAATAGAAAAAGAAAGCTTCCCAGAGACAGGGGATGACATACTGAGAACACAGCATGAACCAACCATTCACTGATCAGCTTTCTCCAAAATGTCTCACTCCAGGCCACAAAGGCTCATGAAAACCATTTATATCCTCCACAGAAGGATGATTCTGATTCACAGTGCTGAGCATGAGCTTTCAAACTAATGAGTGTTATGAACTCCTATCATTTAAGAAGACTGTGCCTCATTTAAATGAGGTGCAAGAAAATGACAGAACTGCACATCAGAAAACAATACAGGCAAAGATCACAGTCTGACCTCTAAGCACACCTGACAAACGCCTCCCCCTTCATTACACATTTCGGAAGAGTTTGCTATCCAGAAAAAGAATAGGTGAGGTTGGTACTGATAAAGCCACACAAAGGAAAGGTACAAGAAACAGAGGGTGTGGATTAGTAAGAGGGAAACCAAGCAAAATGCCCACAGAGGCTCCTCACCGCATTGGCATTGCTGCCCACTTGCATACACCTCAGCTGGAACCAGTTCCAGTTAGAATCCAATTCCGTGGACCTGTGTGAGAACCAATTATTTCTATTAATGAAGAACAAGCATACCAAATGCAAAAGCAAGCTTTAACCTAGAATGGTCAGATATCCCACTACTATCCCAGAGTATATAAGGCAAAGAGGGAAAAAACATCTTAGTAACTTCTTTGCTCCTGTAAAAAAATTAATTTGAACTTTTAAAGTGAGGAAAAAACCCAGCTTCACATCAAATAATATCCAAATTTTGAGGATCTCTCACTTGTACTGCTTGTTTAGAGGGCAGAGCTTGAGCTAGGAAAGTACAGCCAACCACATGTAGAGACTCATATTCAGCCCGTCCAATGGATTAGGCCAAAACACATGACAAAGCAACTGAGAAAACATCCAAGTAAAGTCAGGGGACACAGTGTGTCTCATATCAGTTACTCAACTTTTCTCTGAACAAGTAAAGGTCACAGTTCTATTACTTAAAATGCTAAATTTTATAAGTAGCAAAAAGAACTAAACTGAAAATCAAAAACCATCTTTCCCGCTGAGTTGATACAGAAAAGATTAAATAATATTCCTCTTTTTGCCTTGTTTAGCATTACAAGAAAGACTACCATACTGCTGTTTTACTGGCAAGATTCACACCGCACACACACTCCCCTCTCTGCTTCTACAAGTCAAAGTCCAGACAGCATTTCCGCAAGCTTAGCGAAAGTAACATGTCGATGGTCCACTTGAGGTGCTTTGGAAGCTCCATCTCGGAAGGGCTGAGTGACCCAGAACCTCCGGCGAGCGAGCCACACACAACCCGAAGGGATCGCTCCTCTCCCAATCGCTGCCTGTTCCCACGGCAAGGAGGCACGGCTGCCCCAGGCCTGCCGGCGGCACCGCGGGCCGGGCCCCCGCTCCCCACGCACCTGATGAAGCTGAGGTGCACGCCCAGGGACCTGTGGACACCGGAGCAGTCGATGCACAGGAAGACTCCGTAGGTGATGCTGGCCCAGCTCGGGTTCTTGGCGCCGCAGTCGAAGCACGACTAAAGCGAATGCAGAGGGACAACCGGGCTGAGGCGGCGGCTCTGCCGCTCCGCGACCCGCTGCCGCAGCCCGGCGGCCCCGGCTCTCCCCGGGCCCTCCTCGAGAGCCTCTGCCCGGCCGCCCCAAGAGCCGCCGCAGCGCGGCCCGGAGCCCACCGGGGTCCGGTCCGAGCGCAGACCGCGGCCGCAATGCAGCAGCCCGGCACGGAGGGTCCGGTAGCCCCCGGCCGCTCCCAGCTACCTTGTTGGCCGGCGCTGCCCGGAGCCGCTTGAAGAGAGTCTGGATCTCCGTCTTGCTCGGCTCCGCCGCCATGATCTCTCCTTCCCAGACACCCCCGCGGGGACGGGAGCCGGCCGGGCCCAATCGGCGCCGCGGCCGCGACTGGTCTGTGCTGGGCCGGCTCGCCCCGCCCCGGGAGCGGAGCAGCCCGTCCGCCGCCCGGCTGCCGGCCCGCTGCTGCTCGGGTGTCACGGCATCGCCTTCGCACGCCGGAGGCTAAACACGAGCGGGGACGTTCCGCGCGCCGAGACCCCCCTCAGCTCTGAATGCTCACGGCGGTCCCGCAGCCCCGTACCCGGCACTTCTGAGGGAGCCCTTCTGGCCGTGCCCGTCCTTTTGGGGCCGCTGCGGGCCCGGACCGAGATAAGGACCCTTTAGAATAGCAAAGAGGCAGTGCCTGCCGCGGGTCAGCTTCTACCGGGGAAAAAGCTCAGCGATTACAGGCAGCACCTGCTCCAGCAGCCCGACCTCAGGACACCGCGTCTGGCACACTGGCACAAGTGAGTGGTGATCTGGAAGTGATTCACAGAATCACAGAATATCCTGAGTTGGAAAGAACCCACAAGGATCATTCAAGTCCAACTCCTGGTCCTGCAAAGGACCATCCTCGAGAGTCACACCATGTGCCTGAGAGTATTGTCCAAACACTTCTTGGACTCAGTCAGGCTTGGTGCTGTGACCACTTCCTTGGGGAGCCTGTTCCAGTGACCAGCCACACTCTGGGTGAAAACCCTTTTTCTAATATCCAGCCTAAACCTCCCCTGACACAACTCCAGGTGATTCCCTCTGATCCTGTCACTGGTCACCACAGAGAAGAGATCAGTGTCTCTTCTTCCTAGCACAAGGAAGTTGGAGACTGCAATGAGGTCTCTGCTCAGTCTCCTCTTCTCCAAGCTGAACAGACCAAATGACCTCAGCTGCTCCTCGTACAGCTTCCTCTCAAGGCCCTTCACTACCTTCATAGCCTGATTTAGTGAGGGGGGAGACCTCTCAGCACTGGCTAATCCTGTGCAGTAATCAAGGCAGCATGAGGCAATAATCAAGGTAGGGAAGTTGTTACTTCAGAGCAAAGATCATGTCAGGGCCTTTGATGTATTACCCACCTGGAAGCAGGAGGGTATGGGATAGAAAGCCATTCAGGTATAACACGAGAAAAACAGGAAAAAATGTGGTTGTGCTTTGAACTAAAAGTCAGTGGCATATAGGCCATTTCATGCTTTAGCAAACCAAAAAAAAAAATAAAATTGGTGCAGAGCAATGAGAGATTCAGAAGGGCAATAACAACAAAGGCTAATCAGTAGCATGGTATTACAGAGATGGAATAGGTTGAGATTTCCTTACCTCTGAGATTCCTCTGCAACACCAGCTTGTCACTAAAAGAAACAGTTAAACATACTAACACCTGGACAACTTTCAGTTTAAATTTAAAGACTTTCATTTCACTCATTTCCACATTACCCACAGATATTAAGGCAGACAGTAGAATTCATTGCAATGAGAACCTAGGACCTATGATCTTAGGAAGATACGTAAAGTCGGGACATAGAGATTCAATCAGGAACAACAGAGTTGTTGAGGAAAAAAAACTGCAGGAAAAGCCCCCTGCAGGTTTAGCAGGATCTTGTATTCTGGGAATCAGAAAAACTCTTAACTACATGATCAGAGTGAGATCTGATATAGGAGGCACATACAGTAAGATGAGAGGCTTCTGGCTGACACATCTGATTCCAGCTACTCTGAGATGACTTTCTGAACTGGGTAGTGAAGCCTGATCTAGTGTGACAGGGCTCATTCTTGGCAGCAGTCCTATCTTAAGCAGCCCCAGGTTTCTGTTGCTCTTATACTGCTACCTTAATTGTGCCTATATGCCCATTTCTGGGATTACACAAACAGCATTGGGGAACCAATTCAGGTGAAAGTAACCGATAGCAGTTTCCTCACAGCTATTTTTAAAAGAGTTCAGTTCCCTGATGCCATTCATGGTGCAGCTGTCCTGGCAGTCATACCAGGAGAGCTGATGTCAGGGTGCAGTAAGGGCTGGTTGCACACTAGGAGAAGAGCTGTGAGAGGGGTGTTCCTGAGGCAAGCAGGCCAGGGCCCTCACCAGCCACGGCCCATTGCCACAGTACTTGATCATGTAGAGCAAGGCAGGCCCAGCACAGGGGCTGGATTTCACCAAAAATTGAGATAGCTAGGCAAGTTCGTGGTGATGAGGTAGTTTGGGTCAGGATCAGCCCAGTGATTGCCAGGCATGTCTGTGGTGACAAGGCAAGTCAAGCCTGAGATCAAGCTGGTAAACCAGCCTACAGGTCAGGCACAGAGACCATTACTCCTCCAACTTAGCTCAGACAGGGACTAGTAGCTCTGGGCTGAGCTTAAATGCAAACACATCCAACCCCCCCAACCCCATGGGCTGGGAGTTTGGGTAGAACCCCAGGTGAGGCTGCTCAGGACAATGAAGACATGTTAGTGCATTAAGGGCCCAGGGTGGAGGCTGTGTAAGCTGCATCTTGTGTCGAGGAGCAAGTTCAGATGATGAGTGTGCATTGGGAGTGTTTGTGTTCATGTTGGCTAGAGCTGCCCCAACCTGAGTTGCTTGCTCCTGTCTTGTCATCATCTGTTTTGTGGTGCTGCTCCCTTCCTCTGCTTGTTTCATTCTTGTGAGCTCTGTTTGGCTGTGTGATGGAGATGTCACACAAGGGTTAGGAGGGGCAGACTCTGTTCATGCTGGCGTTCCCCCAGCTGAGGCTTGTGAGATAGTGTCCTGGTTTTGACTGGGATAGGGTTAATTTTCTTCCTAGTAGCTGGTGTTTTGCATTTAGTATGAGAAAATGTTGATAACACAACTGATGATTTGGTTGTTGCTGAGTAGTGGTTACTGTAAGCCAAAGACTTTTCAGTTTCCCAGGTTCTGCCAGTAAGGAACTGCCTAAGAAGCTCGGAGGGAGCATGGCCAGGACAGTTGACCCAAACTGGCCAAAGGGATATTCCATACCATAGAATATCATGCCCAGTATATAAACTGGGGGGAGTTGTCTGGGAGGGGCTGATCACTGTTTGAGGAGGGGATGGGCAGTGATCAGCAGGTGGTGAGCAGTTGTATTGTGCATCACTTGTGTTTCTTGAGTTTAATTCCTTTATCATTATTATCATTATTATAGTTTTACCTTTTTATGATTCTCCTCCCTATCCCACGGGAGGGTATGGGTGGGTGGAGTGAGCAGGTGGCTGCCTGGTACTTGGATGCAGGGTTAAACCACAACAGAGAGAAACGGCATCTGCCAGGAGGAGGCAAGGCAGCCTCAGAGGCCAGTAGGTCAGTGTCACACTTTGTCTCTGCCTGTCTGTGCTAGGGGACATGGGGAGATACAGTACAGGCTCCTCTCCTCCGTGGAGGGAGCACAGTTTCTGTTCACTGCACCATGTCCTAGGAAGGCTTGCTACAGCAGGGTTACTTAAATTCTCTACCTCGGCAGGGTCCCTTGCAGGCCTTCCAGCTCATGCTGGTTGCTCCAGATCCTGGCAAAGCTGCCGATCCTGTCCATCAGTTTTCCATAAAAGCAGCAGGAAGAGCATGCTGCTGGTCTGAGAAATAATCAGTTTCTTTCTGTTGCCTTTGTCAGTTACAGGAAAGACCTCCTGCTGCTGACTGTTCCCTGTGAGCGTGTGTTGTCATTGCACTGTTCTTGCTATTTCCTCCATCTGTTTCTTTTGCATCTCATATGCTTTAGTGCTGAATTCCTGAGCTCCAAGCTGGCAGCCTGCTCTTTGGCCCTCAGCTTCCCTGTCCATCAACATCACATCTGACACTTGCCTCTTTCTTCCTGACTGCTGTGACACCAGACCCTGAGCCTGATGTAGTCTCCCAATCAGAAATCACCTTGCTGTTACCCACCTCTATTTATGAAAGATAAGATAGAGCATCATCCAAGAGAGCAAAGAAAAGCAAAGGACCGTGACTAGGCTTGTTCTTGGAGTCTGCCATAACACCGGGGATGCATTAGCAGTACAGAAGTCTGGTTATCTGAGGGCATGAGGTTACTGAGCTGGAGAGACTCAGGAGTGAAGTGCTGTGATGGGGATCAAACATGCCCTGCACTTTCAGGCCTGAAAACAAGAGAAGAGAAAAAGAGAAGTGAAGAGAAAGTGCTTCTCTGTGAGTCTATCCAAAAGCAGGGTGGCAGAAGGAAAGAGGGACCTTGGTCTCTTCTCACTGTCCAGCAAAGAACATGGGTGAAAGGACTGTGCAGGAGAGATGAAGTGGCTGAGTCCTGCTCTCCTACTCAGACCCATAGGCCTCTCACACTTTTGCTGAATGAGAAGATTTGGGAAAGGGTCTGACAAATTCAGTAAACTACCCAAAAATTAACAGGGACATATAGTTTCCCATAGATCACAGTGTTAAGTGGTGGGGTACCAGCAATCTACAATGATACCTTGGGCAGAGAAGCAATTCCTAACACAAATCTCTTACTTCCCCGCCCCCCCCCTTCCTTACTAAGCAGTTTACAGACATGAATTAATCCATGATTTCCCTCAGGGATAGTCAATAACCCTGGGAGAGAGCTCTGCTCAGTATTTCAGGGCTATTTTCAGTAGTGGAAAGAGCAAGCATAGCCATGAATGAAGGAGTGGAGAATCAGATAGAAAGCATTCTCCCTCTCACTAGAACAAGGGATGGGTTCTCAGCAGGGATGTCCCTTCCCAGAGTAAGAAGATACTCCCAGTTTCCCGTGGTTTCAGGGATCATGTGGAAACTTTTCCATATGGTTAGGTTAGGTTTCTGTCAAGTCAGCAAACTGCCTGCACTCCCGTAAGGCCATATATTTGCTGGGATTGATGTGAGGGAAGCAGATGGCTGAGAGTCGTGGGTGACTGGCCTGCTGGTGTGCTGGACTGAGTGTAATTAGTAGCTGCCTTCCTAGGAAGGAGTACAGCACTGAGGCAGGCAGTCATGTCACACACTGACTCTGTTCAATGCTGCCAGCATGATCTAAGATAAGAAGCTAATAGACTATGTGTAGAGTGAATATTTTGTTCAGGTTTA
The DNA here is from genome assembly GCF_001604755.1 of Lepidothrix coronata. Lineage (NCBI taxonomy): Eukaryota > Metazoa > Chordata > Aves > Passeriformes > Pipridae > Lepidothrix > Lepidothrix coronata. The sequence goes on from NW_016690181.1 coordinate 4,089,705, forward strand.
CAACTTACAGTTTTACAGCAGTCTTGCAAATGTTGTGGTTTGGAGAAAAGCCAGCAAATGTAGAAGAAACACATAAGTTAAGGAACACAATGGATGTTGTGTTCCTTGAGAGATGTGTTGATCACTTGAGAGATACTAAGGAGCAGAGTCATGGCTGGCTTGCTCTGATTTGGGGTTGTGTTGCAGCTGAAAGGCTGGTCCTGCTGCACATGCTGTCCCTTGCACCCGCCCTGGCAAGCGGCAGCCGTGGGCTGAGTCGTATCCCCAGCCCTGCTCAAATGCTCATGGTCATTGCACTGCTGAGCTTATCTCCTGCTGAGCTTGTGTGATTGCTGAATATGTAAGGGAAGGGCTAGGAGTTTTGAAAGGAAGAGAGGACTGTCCCTTTCAGCTGTGCCAGATGATGTTGCTGGGCTGCCAGGCAAAACTGCTGGGATTTGATGGAAAGGGTAACTGGAGTGTGGGGCCAGGGGAGGAGTGTGCTGCTCCTGGGTTGAGTGTGTGTGTGTGTGTATACATGTATGTCTTCAGGCTTTTATTTTGTAACTCCATTTCCCATATTATAATCAAATGTTTATTTGCAAATGTCTGGTAATATCACCTCTGGCCTAGCAGCTTTGGACTTGGGAGTCTTTGGGGATACCTCAAAGTAAGGGTGAGCTGGCCGATGTGCCCTGGGGTTTCCTGGATCTGAGGACAAGTTTTAGACCTTGCTGTAATGTCTGTTTGTAGATGTTACAGGTGTCCCTCCTGGGAGCAGGCTGTTTGGCAGGGGACAATCACTCAACTGATGGAAAACATGTTCATCACACCACATGGGAGCAAGGTGGAGAAACTGGGCAGTGAGCAGACCCCGAACTACCTCACCTTCTTTCAAGGGCAGTCCACAGCACAGGCACTAACTTGCTTGAGTTCAGAGCCAGCAGGGTTGTCCACCTATCAGACACAACCCTTCCAAGTTTTCCAGTGCATGTGTAATCTCTCTTCCTTGCACCTCACTCCACTCACCAGTTTTCTAAACTGAATCCCTCTAGTACAGGGACTAGTTGCCTACAGCCCCTACAACAAGCATAGGGAGCATGCCTTAAGCAGAAGACAGAGACCCTTGAAAGCAAGGCAGAAACAGCTGACAAGAAGAGAAGATAAGCAAGGCAAAATGAGAAAGCTATTTTGAAAACGTACAATTATCAGAGTGCAAGCACTGCTGTCAAACAGGCCATTATGAGGGATTTGGGTGGAGCAAGAGTAAGTAGCAGTGCTTCAGCTCCTCATGTGTAGAGGGGATGCAGGGCCACTGGTGAAGCAAACATCCATAGGATTGTGGATGCAGTATTCCTTAGGAACTGTGCGGCACCTGTGGGGAAGCTCTGAGGAGAATTTGAGAGAATGGCTAGTATGGTCACAGCTGGGGGCAGTGACTCCTTTGGTGTCAGCCTCCTGCTGAAAAGCAGGAGCAATAGACTCAGGAAGGAAAGAGGTAGTGAAGTCAAAGGGGGAGAGTGCAGGACCTGGAAGAAGACTTCCAGCTGCTTGGATAGAAAGGAAACACAAGGAGGAAGGGACCACAGGATCTGCAATTAGCAGGACCTAGCGAAAGCTCTGAAACTGAAGAGGAGAGATTATGGGCCCCTACACTAAGGGGGAAGAAGTGCTGAGCACCACTACACTGCCTGTTGAGAAAGGAAGTCTCAAACTGAAGCTATAATTGCCATAAGTGAAGAGACTGACAAACCAGGAACCTCTGCAAGCAGGGTTCCTGAATTATGAAAAACAAGAGGACGTGGCCAGAAAATGGATATACTGAAAGCAGCTGAGGTGATTTGGCCTGAAATTTGGTTTGGAGAAGTTCACTGGAGCCATGTTGCTTAGTTAGATGTTCTAAAGATAACTAGCCATTTTTTTCCAGTTACAGAGCTTACTCTATTACCATCCCTTCTTCCCATCCCTTTCAGCAAGGATTTGTTAATCTTTTCATATTAATCCTCTTTGATCTTCTAAGAACTTAGGTAGCTTAGTAAACAGTCTCATTCTCTTGCAGCCCATGAGTTTTTCAGCTCCTTGTAGCCTGGACCTGGGTGGCAATTCAACACATGGTTGCAAGTCTTTTCCTGTTTCCCTTTTTTTGTTTTTGGGTTATTTTTTGGGCAAGGTCCCTCTGAAGACACTTTGCTTTGTATCATGCAGCCTGTATCTTGCTTGTTTTGCACAATCTTTCCCACCAGCCTGCAGTGAGTATTTTCCAAAATTTCCATGGGTCAAGATGGAGTTCGTGGCACTGGCTGAGTCTCATGTTCAGCCCCGTCACCTGTCAGCAGCTGTCTCAGTGCATATACCCTAGAAACGATCACTTACTGGTCTGAGTGTTCAAGCCCATATTGACTCCAGCACCAGCTTTCTTCACAAGCAGAAGATTTTTGCAGCCTGCTGACCATAAGCATAATGGCAGCAGCTCTAGAAATGCAGCTGAGGCAGCTCCAGTTCACACACAGCCTGCACAGCAGGCAGTGGGAACCTGCCTCAGATAACAGCTGAGCTCGCCAGGGCTACAGCCTTGGGCTGGGTCTGCAAACAGGGCAGGAGCAGAGGGAGTGCAGGACAGTTTGTAACAGCGCTGACGGGTCTCTGTGCAGGATTGCCACATACTTGCACCTGCCTCAGTGTTCAGTGCCAAGCAAAACAGCCCCAAGGACACAGGGGATGGGGAAGTGGGATGGAAAGTAAACTGAAGCAGCCGCGGCCCCAAGCTCCACACAGGGCTGTGGGAGCGTCACCCAGAGCTGGTCGCTGACCGCAACTCTCAGCTGCTATCACAGAGCACAGCTGTCCTGGGGGCTCTGCCATCCAGATTTTGCCTACAGGGCAGAAACATCATTACTGGGTTGAGCAAGCTGAGCTGCTGCTTTGGGGAAATGGGTGTGATCCATCATAGAGAATCTTTAACTTCCTCTTCCTAGAAAATTCAGCAGCAGCAGGAAATCCAAGTTTTGTATTATACTTCCAAAATTCTTTTCCAGGAAGATGCCAGAACCAAAGTAATTATCTGCTAACCATAGATGTATGAGCTTTCCACAAGGAGCGGCTTTATTAAAAAATAAAATATGACTAGATACTTTTTCAGTGTATTGTCCATCAGGCACAGAGATGCATCTGTATGTTTTTACAGAAACCATGGGAGAAGGCTTCACTGGCCTTCTGGAATTCAGGCACAGCAATTAGTTCATGTGTACATGTCTCTGTTTGCACACAAAACTTTTGGCATGGCATGGATGGCAAGTTTCAACTTGAGCCTTTGTGGTTAACAAAACCTCCTTTGCTTCTGTGTGAAACCAAGTCTCCAGGCAGAGTTATTAGTTTAAAATAAGATCATTAGATGTGGGTTGTTTTGTTGGTTTTTTTTTTTTACTCCCCTCCAGCTGGTTCTTTACTACACAGGCTCTCTTTTACTAATCCAGATGGTTTTGGGCAGCCAGGGCTAAGTGCCATGCCAGTTTATGAGGTACAGCCCAGCCAAGCAATTCTTCATTCTTGATGTGTTGTCTGCTGTCCATTACTTCAGCTCTTGGCAGGACTTTATGATGTGCAAACATTCCTTAGGGGACTTATTCACATAAGCTCCAGTATGTCTCTATTTCTGGAAACCTTCAAGCAGCCCATTATAATCAGGTGGTCATGTTTTCCTAGGACAAACAAGTCTGTTCAGACTTTGTCCTGTGGAATTTCAGGTTGGTTGTACTGTAATCAGAGGTCCTGTCTGCTGGGCATTTCTGTCCTCTAGCACACTCTGGCCACACCTAACTCCATCCCAAATTACAGCCTGACTTGAACTCCGAAGAGGATTGGAAGTCAAGTTTCCATGTTATCCTTTGTAACTTCTACAGTTTTTTGACCTTACATGAAAGTCAAGCATTAGTGTTTGAAAATATCCAGTCTAACCAGGTACATTTCAGTACTGACTATAGAACATCTCAGGTCATTTTATAACTGACTTTGTCTGAGTTATGTCACAAGCCTGTCATGTCTTCATATTCATGTGTGCTAGGACAAAGGAGCAACAAATCATTCTGTTGTGGATCAGCAAGTGGAACACTTGCAATTACTGTACAACACTAATGACAATTTACCTGGGACACAGAACTGAAAGAATAGACAAGATCTTTAAATAAATCCAAGTGCTTATACACCAACACATCTTACATGGCATAAGCTTAGAGGTTTCTTCAGATATTGAACACAGAATAATAGGTAAATTCATAGCTCAATCCAGGCATTTTTTAATGTCTGTTGCTTAAATCTTTAATTGCCTTTTGGAAATATTTTTTCTTAAGAAATAACAGATTCAGAACAAAGTGCTTTAGCCTTGTTCTTTTGGTTTGCACCCCTCTCCTCATTCATGAAGTACAGTGCTAGAGATACTTTCAAAACCTTTCAACTGATGTGTTTCTGCGGTCTCACAAGAACACTAAATAGCATTAGTCTCTGATCTCTTTGTCCATGGCAAACTACATTTCAAGGCATCCTGTGTGCTATAAAAGGTTTAATTTCTGCTCTGTCAGGCAGGCAAGGAGATGTTTGTGATACTTTAATCTCTCATAAACTAACAGTATTTGAATTTGTTCATTTTGGTTTACTAGCTGCTGTTAACATTCTATTGGTCTTTAATCCCAGTGCTCACATATGACTTCAGACTTATATGTATCATCCTTTTTCCAAACAGCTCTGAAGCAGTTCACCACGTGTGGTTGGTGGAGGCTCAGCTGAGTTCTGTGCACCTGACTTAACCAGGTTACTCACTCAGGCTAAGCCAGACTCAGAATTCAACTACAGAACACTACTACAAACTCGCAACGCATTTCAACAGCAGGTTCAAGCAGATGTACTAAGTAAGCAGTTTTGCTTGTTTTTCTTTGTTTCTCCAACAATGGGAGCTTTTCATTTTTTTTTCTTTTTGTTCTCTCAAGCTCTAGGGCTTACCAGTCCTTATGTTTGAATATGAAGAACACTAGGATCAGGATCCCACTTTGTCTCAGCAGCCTCAGAGACTTTCAAGAGCAGAAAGATAGGTGAGATAAAGATGTTTGATACATCTTCTGCTGAATGGCACTTATCAACTGCAGCAATTCAGGACTAGAAGGGGAGTTACTCCTCTATAACTAATGTTGTCCTAGCCAGCAGGCAGCTTCCATGCTGTGTAGCCCCTCATCACAACATAGGGTGGGCAAAACAGGGAGTGCACTGCTGGCCCTGCATAAGGCAAGAAGATGTAGGAGAAGAAAAGAGGGTCTCTGCTATGCACCGAGTGTTCATGAAAAGAGGTGTATCCAAAATTATCTAGATGCATTAGAAACTCCAATACATAGCAGTGGATGTAGCGGTCCTAAGAAGAACAGAACTGCAATGTGGCTGTCATTTTGTTAAAACCAGCCTTCAGCACGTGTCAAGGCCCACTTTAGATCAGGGAGCCAGACAGTTCTGTTAGACTTGTTAGTCTGAACAGCCACATCATGCAAGATAGAAGCTTCTTTTTCCTGTTCCCCAGCTATACTGTCATCCATCCTGGGTTTATCCCAATAAATATGAGGGCAGTGGAAGGGGATATCCAGGTTGTTGAAGGTGTATCACTTGTACCAGCTGCCTTACCAAGGAAGCCAACAGGCTTGCCGGTTAGGGATACTGAAGACTTATGAAAGATGGGGAAGAATAAATAGATTTCTGCCAGTCAGCCTGACTGAGCTAAAAAGGGGAAATAATACAAGTTCCCTATTACCGTGCACATCCAAAATTCCTTGAACAGGAAGCCCGGGGACAAGGCAGACTCAACACCCTATAGATGTATGTGCATTGAAGCCAAGGAAATGTGATTTCTGCTTTAGTCACATGAAAACAGTTATTTCCTTGCACTGAGTGCAAGTCAAAAGGATCTGTTTCTCTCTGCACTCCTACGCTACTATAGTGCTCAGTCAGAGAAGTCTTAATTCATCCTTGTTTATTTTTTAGAAAATCCCTATATATCTAGGTGCTTAAAATGAAGCATTAGTTACATGGAATATGTGCCCTCTAAGTCCAGAAGTTGCTGGATATACTGCAAAGGTGTACTGGGGCCAAAAGTGACCCAGTGACCTCTGCAGGAGATGCTGGTATGGCTGTGAGGCACTGGCAGGGCAGCAGCAATCATGATCCAACCTTCTCAACATAATTAGCAGGATAGAGTCCAACTTGGCCAGTGAGAAGTTGGCCCTTGCACCAGCCCTGCTCATCTTCCTCACTGATCTTCATTAGTTCTTCACCTAAAAGTAAAAACATGCATTAGGAAGCAGCCTTGAGAAAGGCAGTATGGCATTTTTACCCACCTCAGAAGACCTGATAAAAAGCAAGACCTATTGGTCTGAATCACCACACTTTTCTCCCATAATCAACACTCTGTATCATATTGCACAGTTTAATCAAAGCCAGAGTTACTAACCTCTTCAGTATCTGTGATCGATACCATCCCCTAGGCCAAGGAATTTAAACAGGCCTTCACTTATGCTATTCAACATCAGAAATACTTTTGTGCCCTATAGTTCTGCCTGCTTTCCTGCCCCAAGGAACATGCTTACAGCCAGAGCAATCAGAAGGATCTCCAATTTTCTTCTTAGTGGCTCCTCTGGTAGGCAAGTGGGAAGGAAACATAAGAAACTGCTAAGCTCTGTTCCATGCCTGTTTCATGATGAAGTATCTGGTTTAGCCAGCAAGGCATGCAGTCAACTAATTTCACAGACTTTGACCAGAAAAGGCTTTTAACCATCCCACATCTACTTTGGGAAGGGTAGAGAGGTCCCCTTCTCCACCAGTAGAAGGTCATATTTTTGCCAGAAAGGGAGGTCTGACTGCATCAATAGGCACATCCCACACTGGCAGAGGCTCAGAAAGTCACCGCTGTTAAGCTGAAGCCTTACTGCTGCATGTTGCTCAGAACAGCTTTGGAAAGGAGATGACTAAACCTAAGAAGGCATACCCCATTGCATCTGCTGGGTGGGAAAAGAGAGCAGTCAAGGTCTAGAGCACCCATACTGTGAAATATTTTAAAAGCCACAAGTTAGTGTTAGAAGTTTACTAGTATGCTAACACTGCAGCACAGATACTGGTCTCAGGCACAAGCCCTGCTACTAAAGGACTTCAGTGCCTTTTTAAAACAGGTGTATTTTGGAGCACTATTGCACAGAGGTACCATGTAAAACTCAAAACAAGTGAGATGAGAGAGACACTCCCAAGACCCAGATGTCCTCTTGAAGTTGAGAAGAGGGCACATGCAAACTAATTTATGTGCAGGAAGGAAAGGGAAAGGGTCTGTTTGCTTCAGCACTCAATCCTCAATTCTCAAGATATCCATTTTGAGCAACAGCTGGTTTTTTGCCAGTTGAACTCTGCCTTCAGTAGTGCATGTCAGTCAGCTCAGCTTTCTCCCAAAATATCAATGTTCACGTTACTTCAAAGGACAATCCAGACCACCTATGGAATTTTTATATCAATGGTACAAGGGAGAAGCATTTCATAAAGTCTCAAGATACAATGTAGAATAAATGCCTCGAGGAGGGAAGAAGGATCTGTTTTATCCCTTGGGGTCTGCTCTCCCTACACTGTGTCCAAGGCCTAGACAGCCTCTTTTCATGTGGCCTCACTGTCTTTTAGTCTAGAACAAGTTGGACTTCCCAATGTACCATCCACCTCACAGGAGCTGGCAATGCATCAGACCAAGGGAAGAAGAATAAGTATCAGTTTTCAAGGGGACATCCAGTTCTTAGAGTATTTCAGTCAGTCAGCCCAAGTGAGGACAGCAAAAGGTTAGTAAGAGATTAGTGCTTCTGTACCTGCTTTAAAGCTCAGCTCATCAGCCTCCTGTCCTGTGTAATCGTACAGTGCTCGTACCCGTACACCTGGTACCTTTATGTCCTCCTCGTGCCCGTTGGCATCCAGGCACTTCTTGGGAGTGTCTCCATCTGACCACTCTGAAATGTCTTCCTTCTCTCCACTTTGTATGTGGAAGGCAAGAGGGGACAATATGGTTGTTAGTAAATTCATCTCTCACCCACCTCCTCCTGAATCACGCACCACCCTGACTCCCCCCGAGACTGCTCTGCTATAGAACAGGGTGCAAGATGCCCAACAGCCAAGTGAGGGTGAACAGATCCCCGGAGATACTAGGTTCTGTTGAAAGCATCCTAGCATTAGAGCCTTGAGGGCAAGTAGGGTAACTCACTCAAAGTATTTTCACACATGCACACCCTTCATGATCCAATCCTCCTCTAGCAGACCCTCTTATACAAGAAAGGCCAATCCTAACTGGAGAGCCCAGCTATGTCCAGAATTATTCCAGCCAGGAATAAGACAGAGAGGAAGAGCCATGTTTCCCATTCTAAAGAGATATCTGGAATTATGTTTTCCAAGTCAGGGACAAGAGCAGAAGTGAAGAGCAGCAGAGGACAGACACCCGGAACCCAAAAACCCCTGAAGAGGCTGTGTTCCATACTAACTTCACATGGGTGGGTGCCTTCAGGGTGTCATAGAAGAGGCTGTTCTGCTCCTCTTGATAGGAAAACCTGTAGATTGACAAATAGGGCCCCTGAATCCAATAGACTGTGAAATACAATAGTGGCCCTGAGAAATCTTGATATCCCCATTCTTCTCTGCTCAGTTTACTTAGGCCAGAGTTCACCTTTTAAAGCAGGACAGCTACTGGAACAGTAGGATGAGTCTGTTCAGCCTCTCCCTATTCTCCAGTTTGCTTCCTGGCAAGGGAAGCAGCTATACCCAGACTTGTAAGGTAGTACTCAGCACCATGCCAGGGAAAAACAATAAAAATCTGATGCCTGCACTTAGGAAACCACACAGCCAACTGGCAAAGCTGCCAGTTCCCAACTCTTCTCACTCTGTCTGGAAGGAGGAAGAAGAATCAGGGAAATGCATGCCAGAATCACACAACATTAGCCTGATTGGGCTAAGTCTTGTTACTAGAAGGATCTTTACAAGGAATGCATCTTGTGAGGCAGCATGTACTGGAAAAAAAAAACAACCAAACAAACCCAAACCAAATCCAAATAGCTACCCTAAACCGCCTTTTCTACCTGGTCTTTTCCAGAGTGACACAGGCAAGGCCATGGGCAAGAGACAGGAAGTTAAGGAAGAGATCACTCCTCTCAATCCAATTCATGCATGACCCTAGGCAGGACTAACTGATGTATCCCAGACTTCTGCCCTTACCTCTGCCTTGTCTGCAGAGGGGTCTGTGAGACAACACCATCTCGTGTAGGCATAATGCTGGTCAGTGTGACATCATCAGCCATCTTGCCACTCTTCTCCTTCTTGGTGATTTGCCGCTGTGTTTCAAGGGACCATTCCTGTTCAAGGAAAACCAGTAACACTATCAAGCCACTCAGACAGAAAAGTTCTGTGCATCGTTTTTGCCCAGTACAGGACAGAAGACCAGGTCGTACTTCAGTAGCACTGAGCTGGTTAGCCCAATGGCCTTGCTGGCATAGCAGGCTCACTTTTGTTGAATTCCAAGGTGCAACAACCAGCTGTGAGGAAATTATCACAGGAACTTGTCAGAAGGCCCTGAGCCACCTCCTGTTTTTCAACCTTGCAGCTTGATGGCTGGAATATTTGCGGTTTGGCAGGGTTGCATATGTCCCTTTGGGCACCAAACAGCTTGCAACACAACAGCAATTTTAGAAGAGCTTAACATCCTGAGCCTGCTGAGCAAAGACATGGTCTCTCCAACACAAGACTAGTAATCCCCCAATTTCAGTAAAGCAGCTACTTGTTTGGAAGTAGTACACTCTAGAACGCTACATCACCTCAAACTGAGGCCAATTCATCGCCATGCCCGGTCCATGAGTGTTGCGCCACCACTTCAGGTCCTCCTGGTTGTCTGCAGCCATGATGACTTGGTGGAGATCTCGATACAACGCATGAAAGCTATGACCAGAACAGACAGAACCACCAGTAACCAAGTTTCTCAGCAGTTTCCCAAAAGCCAAGTTGGAAGGAAGAGATTAAATTAATGCACAATTACACAGCATCCTAAATCCCATAGGATTAAGGATCCTAGAGCAGCACCTGTTCAGCCCTTGGAAAACACAGCCACCCTTACAGAAGAGTCAGCCTGGCAAACAGGACAGGCTTGTTTGGTGTGGCACTGGCTAACAAGTGCCAGCTCTCAGCACAGCTCATTAAGCGCACACTGAAAGAACCTGGCACATTCTTGCACACAGGCAGGGAGGTGGCTCACATTTGTTGCCTCTACCTTAAAAGTACAGGGGCACAGAAGATTTTTGACTGCAACTATTTTCCCTATGTAAGCCCTACTTAAGGGCAACTTGTGGGCTTTACAGTTATTATTTCACAAAAGGTCTCTACTCAGGACAAAATGGGTGGAATAACTATAGATACCAGAAAGCAACAGAGCTGCATTCCTCAGACTGGGATTACATATAGAAACATGGAGGCATTTCATAGAATAGAAACACACCCACAGGACAGTACTGGACAGTAGTGAAAGAGGAAGTGTTCAAAGGCAGAAAATCCTCATAGGGAAGCCTGGCATTGCCCTCAGAGATACCAGCACTCTGAGGTATTTGGTCAGTCTAAAGGGACCAAATACCAGTTCTAAGATACACTTTAAAGGGGAAGGAGCAAAACCTGGCAGATGCAAGCAGCCGGCTCCCTTTCACTGACACCAGAATTGGCACCCCTCACCAGAGCCTACAGCACTCCAAGCTGGCAGAATTCCCTCCTGTATCAGGGCTGGTACCTTTCGCTGGTGGAGAGGTTGAGATGCTGGTGAAGATTCAGGAGCATCTCCTTAAAGAAGGACAATCGCTTGCGCTCTGCCTCCTGACAGCCCTCAAACACTTGCTCCATGTCCTCCATGTAGCGGGGATTGTAGCGGTTCAACTCTTCCAGCATCTTCTCATATTGATCCTTGCACTGTATCAACACAGGAGGACAGCAACGGTGAGATGTGTTGCCCTGATGTCAAACCAGCAACATTCCCCCTACTCTGGCTTGGGACTGACAAGTTTTTTTTCCCCCCTGCACTGTTGAACAAACACACCAAAGAAGTAGTCCCACAGCTGGTATCCCAGTCCATTGCTCTCCTAATATTCTTGCAAGTTCCCTGTCCTTCCTTGCTACTCTTCCATAGAGGACCTTCCACACATTCGCTCATGTGGACAGGCAAATCAGCTACTTTTGGTAGCAAAGTCTTCAGCTCTACAGGTTCCACCCCCTGCACCAAATTCCCTACACTTTTTTCCTTTTTTTATTTTAAATTCACTTACAAATTAGATCTTACCCAACTTCAAAGACAGAGACCTTAGTTACTGAAATCTCAGTCTAGCTCATTAAAACCTCAGACAACAGAATCTCATACCTCCTTCAGCAGGAGCCATTTCACTGAGTGACATTACAACCAGTGCTTTTTCCTTGAAAGGAGTATCCTTGTGACCCACATCCATACAACATCCTCTCACCTTCTCAGCCTCCTGAGTGCACTTCTCTACACGCTCCTGCAACTTGCGCAGCTGTTCCTGTGAGACGGTTGAATCTGCCTTGGCATGGTTCTCTCTTGTATGGGCTGTTTTCTCCTCCTTCCGGGCTGCATGATAGTTTTTCTTAGAAGTCTCTACCTGTAGGAGGAGGAATGCAGAGAAAGTGATGATCCAGCCCACACTGATCCTCCAATACTCAGAGAAGGCACGTTAACATTTGTTACAGTCTGCACCAACCTACTAGGAATGCTGATTTGGCATTTAGTAAACAATGCTCCAATGGGAAGAGGTACCTTCAAATGATTTCTTTTTCAGTGTTCACCTGCTATGCAGGAATACAGAACCTGTTACCAAAGTCTTCCCACGTGCAAAGGAAGTTATAAAACCACAAGAACAAGAGACCATCTAGACACCCCTCCCTCTCTGGAATTCTCTGCTACTCTGGCTAAACTCAGTTTGTTTGCCCACTGGCTCTGCAATCAGGCAGCCAGCTCAACTGCCCTAATCTCTCCTTCCCCATTCACACTTTGCTCACGTCTTTCATCTTCTTCACCCAGGGTTTTTGGGCTTTTCGGAACCCATCCTCTGCGTCCTTTGTTTCCTTGAAGCCTCCAATCATCTGCTTGTGGTAGGCCTCCTTCTGCCAGGCCTTGATCTTATCTGAGTCTTCACCAGCCAGGTGGTTCCGGACAGCTAAGTGAATTTCACTCAGTTTGTCTGCAGCTGTCAGGAAGGCATGCCAGGCCTTTTCCAGAGTACCATACTGTGGACCTGCAGGAATAAGCACCAGAGGGGCTCTTATACCTCCTGCCCACAGAAAGGAAAGCGCATTTTTTCCCCTGTTACATACATCTACCAGTAGAGTGACTTCCTTAATTTTGCCCCATCACACAATTCAGCATTAACTGTTCTCCACCAGGCAGCATCTAGACTGGCTGTTACAGATGGGCATTTCTTTCAGGCAGCCTCAGCTGTCCCAGATGGTCTCCATTAGGAGAAAGTTTCTTAAAAAAATTCTCTTCACAGATCTTGCCTGAGCTTGACAGATAGCAACACTAGTTCATGACTGAGGCTAAGCTTCTGCTCCACAGATCAGTAGGTCCTTTGGGACATCTGTCCTGCTGTTTCCTGTTACTTTGTGAGACGCTATCAGTTTGAGCACGCTGCCACTAAATCATAGCATTAGGAGTTATGCTCTGACTGGAGGAGAAGAAACAGCCAAGCCATCCTCAAAAAGGGATATCTGCAGCTTCGTTTAAGACTTGAACTGCCCAAGGACTTGCCAAACTAAGCAAAAGGATCTTTTTTCTTTTGTAACCAAACACATGACAATGTAGTGAACACCTCTCCGAGTGAATCAGAGGACTGACTACAAAAACAGGCACACACACAAAAAAGACACCCAAGAAAGCCACCCCCTTCCAGGGGAAGGGAAGCCTGTCCCCCACAGAAACAGTGTCACCTCAGTAAGAGACAGCACTCCAGGAAGAGAGTGCATAATTGCTTCCTGCTCCCAGTCCAATCTGCCAACTTTACCTCTCTCCACATTGGTCCTCCACTTACGGGACCACTCTGTTAGCTGTTGGGCATAGTTCTTCTCTATCTTGGCTCGCTCCTGGAAGCAGGAGATTAAGTCATTGCAGAGCCGGTAGCCATCATCCACACGCTTCACTGTTCGCTTGTAGTTTCCAGCCTGAAATTTCACACAGCATTATTGTTTATGCTGTACTGACTTTCACGTTCCTTCAGAACAGACAGCAGCAGGTCAGTCATTGCATGGGGAGGGAGTGCAGGCCCTTCTGAAGCCAGCATCTGAGTTCAGACCCTCCTCTGACACTCTCTCAGGCAGACACAGGACTGGAGGGAAGAAGCTGAGATGCTCTGCTTGCTTCTCTCACACCTCAGATCAGTGTCAGCCAAACAAGGAACTCTCACTCCACCGAATCTGTGGAAGAAAGGGTTACCTCCTCCCTGCAGTAACACACAGCATGGTGCTGAACCTCCCCCCAGTTCCTTCCTTCCACTTCGCAAGGGCAACATGTCACCCACAAACCTGAAACCCAACCCCCTAATTCCACCGATGGGCGATGGGTGGTAAGACAACATTCCTACTTCCCTTACACTCCAATTATCCTTCCTTACCTCCCAGAAACTGCCCCCAGGAGCCTCCCCACCAGCATCATCTTCTGATGACATCACCCCCTTTTTCTTGCAGCAGAGAATTTTTGCAGATTTCAGTTAACCTGAGAGGAGAGAAAAGTGATTTCAAACACAGCATTGGCTGAGCCTTTGAAGACAGCACAGTTCTCCATGACTCTTGGAGCTGGAGGAGCCCAACTTGCTACCATACAGTCAAGTACTGGCATCACTGCCCCTTCAGCTGCAGATGGCCAGGTCTAGCAGATGCCCAGGACTGAACCAGCCTCCTCCCTCCCCGCAGACAGGAGGCCACCTTGGCAGGCCTGTAACACATTAGGAAAGGATTTTGTAGAAGACAATCTTGCTAAACTTTGGCTGTACAGATATTGTAGATGCTCGTGAATCCGACACTCTCCAGCAGCACCTGATATCTTTGCAGAGATTCCTTTCTTAACCAAGGCCCTCAAGAGGGTAGCAGAAACTGAGGTAGCTAAAGCTATTTGAAATCTGCCTTGAAAGATTTTAGTAAGTCTTTTGTCAATGGGATGACTCCAGCTTCCCAGTATGACTCAGGATTACGGGATTACAACAACTGAGTGGAGAAAACAAGGTTGAGCAGTCAGCAGGCAGGCATGTCTTGAATGGGGAGGAGCCCTATAGGCTGCCCACCAGCTGAGCTGGGCTTGGGCAGAACTACAGAAACATGCTGGGGCATACTCAGCCAAACAGCAGCACAGCATACGTGCCTGTTACCCAGCACCGCTTCCCTAGAAACAGCCCAGCACAGCTGGCATTTTCACTACCCTCAAGTCTTACTGCATTAGGCTCAAAATCTAGGCTGGAAAGTAAAAGCTTTTTCTCATTCTCCACTGTCTCAGAACTTCTGCCCATTTCCCTGTGCTAGCCTGCACTGCCAGTTTGTTCCTGACACGGTACAATTCTATGAATTCCTTAGAGAGAGGCTCAGGGTTGTTCTTGTGCAGGAACGAGAGCAGGAGTAACAGGAAAAGACCCAAGCCCAGTCACTAGCTGACAAACCCAGTCCTTTCTAGGCAAGCCTAGGTTACTGCAGCATACGTGGCCTTTGCTGCCCCTTCTCCTCTTGCACATTCCTAGTTATAAAAAGCTTCCCTCACACCCCAGAGAGGTATCTGCTCATTCTGCCAGCCCACAGAGCCCACAGATGAAGATCAGGTCGAGAGTCCACATCTCCCACCTCCGGCAAATCCTTCTCAGTGTCACAAGCCGCACAGTGAAGCACCCCAACACAGGCTGCAAGAATTTCCGACATTTGGCTCTGTTTGCCCAGTGTCATCCCATGGAGTGTGTCAGAAATATATTAATGCTGTTCCTCCAGCGTTCTTCAGAAGGCTGGAAGTGCTGAATTCCAGTCACTGAAGCACGTTGTTAAATGGGATGTGACATTCAGGTGGGCAAACCTTGAAAAATGATGAATACTTCCACCAAACCATCTGTCCCTGTCCTCCCTCCCCACTGTTAGTCAGCTGGCCCCAAAGCCACCTTACATGCCTCTGGGGCATGCTGTCCCAGTAACTACATACCTGAAAGCTGAAAGTGAGATGCTGCAGGGGAGCAGTGGGAAGCTGGCAAGTATGTCTCAAGCTCTTCAAACTCTGAAAAACGACTGGAGGAGACAGAGATGGACACGGTCAGACACTTTACAGGGATGATGCCTGTTCTGATGCGCTGCAATCCTAGGGATGTCCCCTTTCTACTAGTTACTTAGGAGGGGCACCCTCTGATATAGCAACTGCAGCCAGCGTGCCTCCCAAGATGCCATGTTCCAGCATGTAGCAGAGATGCCAAATCCTTGTGTCACAAGATCTAGCCCCAGAGAGAGTTAAAATAGAAACACTGGGGCAGCATGACAGCACTGTGCGGGAAAGGTAGCATCACAACAGCTGAGCACGGGGAACAGAAAGGCCTAAAATAAGCACATGCCCCAGGCACCCTATGTGGGGCCTGGTCCCCCCCCACTGGACAGTGTCCAATGCAGCAAACCCCACTGCCTTCATGCACTGCTGCACACACTTTTACAAATAGCTGGCTTTGGGAGAAAAAGACAAGGACAGATACACACATATACTTTTTCCAGTCCCTTTTAAATGAAGAGGATTTATATACAAGTCAAAGGACTTGATAATTCTACATTCAAAAAATAAACCCAAAACTCATCAGAATGCATACTCTGGTCTAGAGTCCCTTTAGTAGCAGAGCACCTAGCACTGCCCTGGTAGGATGTGGCTCTCTATCAGGAGAGCTTTTTTTATTCCTTGGTTCTGTTAGCTGTTCCTATCACATTCTCAGAAATACTTTATTTTGCCATTATGGTACAGGTAACTGTCATCAACTTTCCACAGAGCAAAGAGAAACAGAGGCTAAGGAAAGAAAGGACTGAATGAGGCATTTTTGTTTATCTTACATTTATGTCCCTGGGTATTTACTTCAATGTAAAAGTTTATTTATTTAAAAAAAAAAAAAACTCAACAACAGACAAGCAAAAAAATCCCTTCTCAGTCACCAGTATTCACTCAGCTGAGGCTGGACGATTAGGAAACAGAGCAGAAACTGAAAAACTTGGAAGTGGGATTTTTAGTCAGACAGTAAGACCATTTTTGAGAAGAAATGAAAGAAGGTAGGAAAAGAGAAGGAAGGAAAGAAAAGCAGATGGGTTATTGCAAAGAGACTAATGACCTTTGGTGAGGAAGAGGGAGGGAGGCTGGGAGAGAAGAGTTGTGACCCTTTTGCATGGTCCAGGTCACTGGACAAAAGGCTAAAGCTCATCATAAACCTTCTAAGGCTTCCTAGTAGTCCCCAATAAAACCAGACTACACATTCCTGAAATTGCTATGTAAAAGTATATTTAAAACTGTCCCAGATCCTTTCTTTCCTTCTTTCTCCTGATGAAGACACAGATCAATTATATATGACACATGAAGGCTGTATCACTTTTTCCACACCACACCCCCATCCCCAGTTTATCAGGAAGCAATGAATCACAAACATGCCTTCCATCTCTGGTTTCCAATTCAGGCTGACTACACAGTGCTAGAATTTGGGGGGTAAATGTGGAAAGCTGTTGTGTGTCACTTTGTGCTTGTTCATTTGAGGGACAGTCAGGCAAAAAAACCTGAAAAAACTCCAAACCATTCTGAAACCTCAATCCATTCTTTCTGCAGTTTCCATGTTAGAATTTAAGCAATACCTGCCCTACTTTCTCAGAAGTTACAAACCCAAATAACCAGTTTTACTATCACTAAGACTAACAGGCTCTGAAATATAATAGTAGGTAGCTCTGTGGATCAGACTAAGGTTTATCATGGCTGTGTAGCCTCTGTAGACAGCAGCCAAAAGCAGATACCTTCCCTTGTTTTGAGAGCAGAGCAAGCATACATGACGCCTCCCTGCATACTCTCCAAGCCTCTAACCATTTGCTGACAGGATCTTCCTGAGCTGGACCTGGCACCTATGAATGAACACTCAACAGATTTCTCTTCCATTAATTTCTTCAATCAGCTTTTGAATTCACGTGAATTTTCAGCATCCATAATATCATGTGGCATCCCACAGCTCAAGGGTCTACTGTAGTCATCACTACCAAAGCTAGGTGGGAGAATACAATAAAGTAGGATATTTCTACAGTCTAATTTTCATGACCTGAATAGCAGCCAGCTGAATACATATTTCCATAGCAGTTGAACAGACTTTATACAAGTCCAGAAAAATCTAGCTTGTTAGAAGCAGAAGTCAGAGAACAAGGAGGACCCTTTTCTGCCAGGCTTTTTCTGGAGTTTACATACTCCATGACCCATGTCAGTCAGATCAAATTGGATCTGCATGCAGACATAGGGAAGGTACTTAGTACTGGACAGAGACGCTGAAGAACAGCTGCTGCCGTCACCCTGAGCCCAAGAAGAGCAAGTAGACTGGCAGTCCATCCCTTCATGCCTAGCTATTCCTGAAATACCATGTGTTGTGAGCCACCAAGAGCTTGAGACCAGGGAAAACCAGAGTTTGACAGAAAAAGCAAGTATATGCCCTACATGCCAAATCTTGGAGGCTGTTTTACA
Source organism: Lepidothrix coronata (assembly GCF_001604755.1). NCBI lineage: Eukaryota > Metazoa > Chordata > Aves > Passeriformes > Pipridae > Lepidothrix > Lepidothrix coronata. The sequence goes on from NW_016690181.1 coordinate 4,107,463, forward strand.
GCAGAGATGACAGGAATACCTTGTTGACAGCCTGATATAACAAGAGCCGCCAAATGATTCAGGAGAGCTAGCAGAGCCTGTACAGTATGAGAAATGTAGCTGGAGTTATACTGGGTCAACTAGAGTTTCATGTGGGTCAGTGCCAGATACAAGACTCCTGCTGATGCCACTGCCACCTCTGCTAAGAGGAAGCTATTTAGCAAATCATATTTGCAGGGCAAAGGAATGTTTATCCCTACCGTCCTCTATCAGCTCTCACAGTTAAGAGCTACTTAAGACCTCACTGCAGCTCCTGCAAGACAAGTTCTCTGAAGAAAGAGGGAAAGAGTAAATACATCGCTATTCATTTCACACCTCCACAGGTTTATGGATAAGGACATCACAGACACCACTACAACCACCAACATTAGGCAAACTCAACCATGCAAATGAGGTTTCTGCAGAGCTACAACCATTTCTGCTAGTAGTGTTAGAAAAGGTACTTCCCTCATTCCCCCAAATACCTGCTCTCTCTTAGGGACCAACATAATTATTCGGCTACACCTTCTATCAAGTCCCTATTAAGTTATCAAAAAATGTCTCTTGTTCTTTAGCTGCAAAGAGGTGGAATGGCTCGTGACCGCTTCACTGGTTCTGAGCTCCACTCAGGAAAATGCCAGAGGGCTTGGCATAACAGAGCTGTTTCTACCTTTAAACCATGTTGTTAGTCTCACCCCGATCCAGTCAGGGATGCATCTCAGACCACAGATCCCTGCCCTCAGACCAAGGTGTCAGACTAAAACCTTCCCTTTCAAAAACATGTGTGAACCCAATTAAGCACTGCAAGGTGTGCCTTTTTGTTTCATGCTCTCACATCTGTGCAGCAGTGTCCTGATTCGCAAAGAAAACTTCTAGACCCAACAGAAATAATAGCTCTTCTCCCCTGAAAGCTTTCCCTAAGGCAGGTAAACCACAGAAATCCTCTTCCATCTATATCACATTCCAATACTTCTAGCCTCCAAATGCCCAGGGCATCACTGTGCATTGTTTGACTGCCTCCTGAGACTCCTTGTAAGCAATTGTTTTCCTAAGTTTGCGAGATCAAGCCTCTGAACTCTAAAAAAGCTCAAAAGGCTGGTGCATGCAGCCCTGCAGGAATTCACCCACACAAATGGAGCTTGTACACTGCACCAGACAAGGCCTTCTGCCCAATACCTCTTCCCTTTCCTAACTGCAACAGCAAATGCTGGATGCAGACACATGTAGGAATAATCTGAGTTATATTTATCTAGTAACTGAGGCTTTGGTGGAGACACATTTTTATTATGGACTAATTTCTATGTAGGTGTTAAAGCCAAGCTAAGCTAGAGCTTCAATAACAAATGGGCTGCTATACTAATATCCACCTCAAGACAACAACTAACACCACAAGGCAGCAATGTGATACTTTCTGCAGCCAATTTGTTTGATTCCCAGAGTTACTTTTCTGTGTAGCAGACAGTGGTGAAGGTATTGTTTTCACTCCAGGGCACTCTGGTGTAGGGTGAATCTGAAGTTTCAATCTGAACAATTAAAATACACTGAAGGATGGCAGCCCGGCTCCCCTTACAGAATGATGGGCAAGAAATCCTTTTTCTTTTTCCTCCTGTTAACTTGTCAGAATGGAGCTGAAGCCAGGAGGTTCCACATGACTCCAGCAGTGTAATAAACTGGATTGCTGCTGGTACAGCAGAGTTAGGAAGGTCCCCGATCGAGAGAATGAAATGGGGCATGGGGCAAGGTGTCCTTTCCAGGCTCACAATCTCTGGAAGTGCACATCCAATAGCTCTGAACCAGTAACTGGGATGATGCCCAGTAATGTGCTCTCCACTGCCATTATATAGGAGGATTGATATTTACAGGTATACTCACCTTCCTCCAGAGGGGTCAGTTCTCTACTGCTAGAGAGGATGCCAAGTAACACAAAGATCCTCCAAAACTTCCCTTATAGGTATTTATCTTAGTGCAGTGGTCACACCCTCAGTAGAATCACATGACTGGGAAAAGGACTAAGCCAGTGTTTCCCAGCCACTCCCTAAGGACTGAAGCCTGCCAGGGCTGCCTAATACAGTTTCAAGCAAGATTTCAGCTCATCTCTCCAGCCAGGGAGAGGTCAGAGAAACATCAGGCAGAACAGCAACTACACACAGAGGTCACTTTAGCTGTGTGCAAGCCTGTAACAGAAGCCTGTATCCCAGACAATGATTCTCTAGAAATCATGTGGCTGTCCACTAGCAAAATTCTTCAGGATTATACCAAAGTACTAAAATACAGAGAAGATCCTGTTCCACTTGAAGGACTGACCTACTGACTCTACAAGCTGCTTCATTATACTCTCTTATTTCAGACCAAGTTTCTTTATATTGGTCTCCTTCACATTCAGACCAAGCTAGTGTACAGATGACAGACATGCCCCGTGCATCACCCAAGTTGTCTTCAAAATGTTCATGCAGAATTCAATACTTTCCACATTTATTAGCTATTCCCTGTCAGTGGCCAAGGCTACAGGACAGGCTTCTACTAATACATTGCTGCTGATCTAAGGGTTAAGATTCCTGGCTGACATAGCTATACCAGGCAGAAATTGTTTTACCAAGAAAAGGAAAAAAAATCTGCTTTCGTTTCCAATATGATGTAGGAGATCTTTAGTATTACAGGAACACAGATCTATCCTGGTTAACGCAACAGTATGAGACAATGTTAATGAAAGAATGTATTGGGCTATCAAGGTATGTTCTAAGTTTTTCCAAAATTGTGCTTCCTATTAAGAAAAAAAAAAATTATAATCTCAAATACAGAGTTAAAGGAGGGAGGAAATCAGTGTTGGACCATTGGGTACCACACTCCAGTGGGGCAACAGGCCATGTTCATTTTTATTTGAAATGGTTGCTGGAATGATCTAAACATGTATGCTGTGTCTGTGTACTTAACAGGCAGTTAAAAGCTGAAGCAGCTGACAGTTCAATAAGAAGACACACATGAAAGCTACAAGGAACAGCACTACAGTAGCCTGCTTTCTTAGTCCTGTGAATAGCATTGCTCCTGTTCCACACATTAGTCAGCATGCCCACTTCCCAGCTCTCACTCCCTGTCTTACCATGCTCTCGGCAAGCTTTTAACCCAGGCAGATGTTGAGAACCTGCAATCTCTGCTGTCCCACTCCCTGAGCCTCTTCACTTGTTTGTTTCTATGCTGGGTATTTCCCAGGGTACTTGCCAACCTGCTGCATCCATCTCTGCAAGCAAACACCAAGCTTGCCAGTAAATATATGAAGTCAGCATTTCCCTTTTAATCAGAAGGGACCCCAAACAACTGGAAGCTCTTTCTTCCTAAATTACTGATAAACAGGTGTTTAAAGCTCCAGTCAAAGCTATTATATCCCTCCTCAGCAGTCTCATTGTGCACTGAATGCAAAATTCCAGGATTTAATCTACCTTTTACCAGGTAATGTTTTTTTCTGCACTCAGTGACTGGTAAGACAAGATCAGTAGTCCATCCTATAATCCAGTTGCCTGTAACTTAGTAAAGGTAACTCATTGTAACAGCAGGCTGAGCTACTCTACCCACTCCAACTAAGCCTGAAGGAAGAAGTTTTGTTTGTTTGGATCTTTATGTGAACTGATCAAAACAGAACAAAATGCCTCAGACTCATCCAACCCTGAGGAAAGAAGGCAATGGGAAATGGTGATCACGCGTGTTTCCTGCAGTTGGGGGTGGAGGGGGGGGAGGTGAGGGGTGAGGAAGCAAACTCCAGTAAGTCCCTGTCAGTGGAATATTTTCCTTCTGTGATTTAATCACCTTTCAACCCTGAGAGAAGGGATCAAGTTTACTTGAATGCATTAACTCTTCAGGAAGCAGACTTCAATCAATGCAATCAAGCAACCTTTAGAGAAGCCACAAGCTAGTTAGATCCATTCTAACACTGAGCTTCTGGTAGTTTCTTACTTCACTAGACTGCACAGCAGTCCGATACCTCCAGCCCTCTCTGCCCCTTCCTCCCATTTGGAAGTCACACTATTTTTTTAAGCCATCTGCAGTTCTGCAACTTCTGGCTTTACCAACAGTCCATTTTCCATTGGCTGCCTTTTGAGGAAGGGGGAAATGGAAGATAAAGAGTTGGCAAGAAATTCGTCCTTCAGGGCCAATTAATTCAAAGTACTGTATTTCTTTATCTATGATGATTGCATCAAACAGATTTCTGGTTTTACTCGGTAAAAGCTGATTTACTAAAACTCCTTATTATGTGAATACTTTCCTTCCAAATATTCATCTAACGTAGACAAAAACATGAAAGATCATCATCATCAAGGCATTTCTGAAGTTCATCCAGTTCCCTGGAGGCCTTCAAGTCCCAAACAGGCCATAGAAGGGAGTAAAAACCAACTTCTTGAATTGAGAACTGAATAAGGTAAGATGGAGTGCTAAGACATCTCTTATGGTAAAAAAGAAGAATGAGGTAATTACTTCTGTTCCCTGCGTGATCAGTTCCTCCACTTTGATGGCAAGCCTCTTTGTTCACCTTTTTTCACCAGAACTAGGTTTACTCAATTGCTTCCTTGCAGGAAAATCTAAACAGCATAAAAAACAACTGCAACTGTAACGCAGACTTCAATACCATATGAACTGGAAGGACTGTATGCCAGCTTTTATACCAAGTCATTTCACATAGTCTTTTATGGGTCCAGACATGTGGAAAGAAAGCATTGCTTGCTCTGTGGACTGAAGAGAACATTCAGTAATTCAGATTCCCTTTGTAGTATCTCCTGGTTCAAGAAGAATTTGGCAGATTATTCACTTCGTAGATATTTCATTCCTAAAGATACTCTCATACCTTTCTAACAGATTTGCTAGAGATTCACAAAGACAACAAAGTTGAAGTAGGAAAGCCATTAGGAACTGGCCTGCACTGGGGAGATTCATACTTCATAAAATCATAGAAAGTCTTGGGTTGGAAGGGACCTCAAAGACCATCTAGTTCCAAGCCCACCTCCATGGGCAGAGACGCAACCCACTAGACCAGGTTGCTGAAAGCCCCATCCAACCTTGAACACTGCCAGGGATGAGGCATCCACAGATTCTCTGGGCAACCTATTCCAGTGCCTCACCACCCTCTGAGTAAAGAATTTCTTCATAACATCTAATCTAAATCTCTCCTCTAGTTTAAAACCATTCCCCCTTGTCCTATCTCCATCTATCCATGTAAAAAGTCACACTCTTTTTTTTATAAGCTCCCTTTACATACCGAAAGGCTGAAATTCTTCCACTGAAAGGCCACGAATACTTCACACATTATTCTTGAAGTTCATTGTCCTATATGTCACGGAGGAACTTTTATCTGCTTTCACAGTATCTACACAGAATCTGCTCTTTGGTATCAGTGGTGCCTCTTCAAATAGATTTTTGGATCTCAAGCTGAAGGACAGGACTATTAATATAAATTACTTCATATCCCAGATGTTATCCAAAAGACTCCAGAAGAACACAGGCAAATGGGACAGTCAGCCCACGTGACAGGATAGATTTTAACTGTTCAGCATCACTGCAATGTCATCTGCCTTCTCAGTCTACTGGCCAAAGGAGTGATCTCAGTTTCTGGTCCTCAGTACTCAACATGATATGTGAGGAAAGAACACTGGAAGGCTTTTTAAAAAACTGCAAGCACAACAGCAATACAGTGGGCTTTATCTCCCCCCTCCTCATGCTTCCTGAAGCAGCTCAAACCCTGAATTTTTGCTTGCATTGGGGTAGAAGCCTGCTGGAGCCAAGAGCAGGCTTTCACACAGGTTTCCACACATCAGCAGTCCTAGCACAAGGTAGAGCTGACTGGAAACACTAAGAAGCAAAAGTAAATATCCAGAATCATTCAAGTGAAATATGCTGCATCTTCTCCCAATCCTTCATGAAAGCTTCTTGCCCTTGTCAGAGAAGGCAGCAAAGCTACTTCAGAGCTCTGCACAGCAGTACTGCAGCTGATGTAGCCCAGCACACTCAGGAGCAGGAGAGTTTTGGTTTGGCAGCAGGGGTACTAAGGGACAGGAGGAAGCTACTGACAACAAAAAAATCACCTGCAGGCAACTGAAAAGACTGACTATGGCCCCAAGAGCTCAGGAGGTAAAGACCATATCTTCCTACAAACAGAAGAGATGCAGGTTGGACAAGCTCAAAGTACAGACAGGGCTGAGGAGGCTGAAGACTTGCTAACATTGTTAGTTATGGGTTGCCTGCAGCAATTTTAACTCCTCTAGTCTGGAAGAACTTACTGACATATTGCAATAAACAGAGTCCTACCACAATCACCTTCTAAGAGAGGATAAAATCCCCCACAAGCCTAACGCCTCTGGATCCAAGCCTCTGGCACCACGGAGATCTCACATGCCTCTTCAACAAACTATGGTGCCCAGTGACAATCACTAGATTTAACACACAAATTCTGATTATCACAGGTCTGAAAGGCTCTTTCCCATCATGCCATTCACAGCAAGAAGAAACCACTGAAGGCTCAAATATGATTAGGATGCCAGTCACACTTACTGCCTTACAGCAGTGCCCAGCTTCAGCCTGTACTTCAGCCTGAAGGAACTTGAAACTAATGTACCAGTCACTGAAACAAAGCCGGATGATTATAGCAGAGGATGCACCAGGCTATTTGCACTGACATTACACTTTGTTATGCTGGAAAAATTTGTGCCCAAACAGTCAGAGTGCATTTGGATGTTAAATTACAGTGGTCACCGTGCTGCAAGGAAGTAGCAAAAAGCTACCGCTTGAATAGCTTCTTAACTGCTCCATGGATTCAAAGTTCTTTTGTAATTGTTCAAAGAGCAAAATCCCAAATTCCTCATGAAAACTTCCAGATACAATAGCCACTGTTTTCTGACCCATCCACTATGGCCTCAAACTAAAATATTAAGGCTTTTTTTTTAATTTATCTGACACAGTTGCCTGTCACAGAGTACCCTCTACACCCATCACGCTGACTGACTAGTGATAAAATAGGTTGCCTGATCACAAAGTCTGCTTTAAAAAGATAAGAGCTTCTTAAAGGGCTTAAACAGCTCCCCTATTGTTTAGGCATTTCCCCATGAACTCTCAAGAGCAGCCCAAATTCACACATCACTGATCAGCTGATGGCAAAAATTGTTAATGCTTGCTGATCAAGATGGCAGTTTATTAATGCTTGCTGATCAAGAGCATAGCTTTTTCCACTCAGGGTACAAGCAGATACTTTTAGCTTTTGAGGTCCCCAGTTCAATCCCTGGATGTCAGCCATGACCAAATAGATCAAACAACAACTGAATAATCTCCAGCCCTCAAGATGGCCGGAATAAAGAATATACAGTATTTGCCATGCTTGGTGATATCATGAGTTCTTGACAGATGCTCACATCACCCCTGCTGCAGTGACTGATGTGTTCTCACAGCTCTGCACTTCCTAAGAAGTCACATTACAAATATACCTGACTATATTATTGAATGAATATATATGTGTGTGTATAGATTTTTTTTTTATTGGAAATTCATAATTGTCCAGGGAAAGCCCAGAAGATTCAGGCTAGGTCTTGTATAAGCCACAAAACCCTAAAATGACTAAAACCACCAGTCATTGTCCTGTGAAGAAATTAATTTGGGTCCACAAGACTTTCAAGCTTTTATGACTTGGTTACAAACACTCTGCCAATGACCTGCAGCATTTTAGTGTAGTCCAGTCACACACAGTCCTATTCACTTGCTGACATTCGATAATGGAGTTACAGGTGGGCAGTTGTTGTCAGGCCTATGCATAGCTGACGCACTGAAGTTACTGGTTTTTACAGCCTCAGAAGAAGACAGTCTTCACTTGAACAAGCGCAGGCAAGCCAGAGAAGCTCAAACTCATAGGTCAGAAGGAAAAAAAAAAAAGCCAATAAAGCAATACAATAGAGCAGGCACAGAATAGGGAAGGCAACAGGCAGCTGATCCAGCTCACACATTCATTCTGTTCCAAGCTGCAACTCAAAGGACAATCTAGCAAATATTTTAGGGAACTTCTAGTGAAATACCATTAATTACACAAAACACAGTCAAAGGAGAACTGACTCCATCTCACACAGAGCACATTGTGCACTTCAGAGAAAGGTGAATCCTTGCCTGAAAGAATGTGTCCAGTTATGCAATGCATAGGGAGAAGCTCCACTTTGACTCCACCCAGAGACCAGCTCACACCTGGAGCAAGGAGTATCTGGACCCTGTCATTTTTAGCCCACATGCTGCAGTTGTACATTCTGCTCCCACACCGCCCCCAGAATGACTTGTGTCACCCACTGTAAGGCTTAGTGACTTCTCAGTGACATTTCAATTCCAGGGTGGAGTGGGAGGCTCTGCTTTGGTACTGTACTGCAATCAATTACCATCATATCAAAAATTCCTTTGTGCAAATTAGACTGGCAGTTGATTTGAAGGGGAGAGAGGCTCACCTCCAGTTTCAGGAGGTAGGGAGCATGTGTTTCCAGGGTTAAAGAGTGAAAGAAAAGGCCAGACTACTTCCGAGGGCCAGGAACAAGTATCCAGAAGTGGTCAGCTAACCTCACCCTCACCACCAAGCTCTGAGCCTTCTGCGTGCCTGAAGAACTGAAGCAAGTGAAGAACACATAGTTGGCACAGAAAGTGGTGAAACAGGTTAACGCGTTCGGGCCATGCTAGCTTCACTTATCAATAGCGTTGCAGAGATCATGGAACCCTCCTCCTGTGAACAGTGACAAATGAGACTGTCCTCTCAAGCACTGGATGTTCAGGCCCACTAACACCCTCCATGTTTATCAGCTTTTTCCTGCCCTGGGTTGCAGAGGACACGGTAACCCCAGCAGCCTGCCAGGGGCCCAGTGACACAGCCGCAGGCAGCACCGCTGTGCCTGCCCCCCGCCCTCCTCTCCCCTCCCTGCTGTCGGCAGCCAGAAGGGACGAAGAGAGTGAGCAAGAGCACTGTCCCGCCTGCCGAACTCCTCAATCCGGCTGTCAGGAGTCCGGCTCACAGACCGGCAATACGGATCCCCTGAGACAAGGGAGTGCAGCGGCCCTGAGCCCGGGCCCCGGCGCGGCCCCTTCCCCCAAGGGGTCCTGGGAAGCCGCTTTATCCCCTTTCTCCATAGCGCTGCCAGCGCCCGCGGCTCCTGTTTCAGAGTGGGAAGCAGCTCAGCGCGGATCCGGCACAAAGGGGCCCCTGTCCCCACGGCGGAGCGGAGGCGCGGGCGCCGGAGAGAAGGAGGGAGGGGGAGCCTCGGCAACCCCCAGCGACGGGGCGGTGGCAGCGGCGAGCCGGCCCCGGGAGGCCGGCGGCGGGGCACCCGCCGAGGGTTGGGCTGGCGGCCGGGCTGCGAGGGACGCGGAGGGACCGGAGCTCTCCCGGGAGCTTCCCTAGCTCCCCGCTAACGACCTGCCGGGGATCGCAGCCCCGCCGCCCTTCCCGGCCGCGCCGCCCCTCTCCGCACCTACCGGGGGTCTCCGCTGCGACTCCAGCCGAACTGCGCCGAGCCGCCTCCCGGTCCCCTTCTACCCACAGGCAGCGCCCAGCCGGGCACCGCCTCCCCCTCCCGCCCCCTTTCCATGAGGAAACTTTTCCCTCGCAGCTGCCAGCCCCTCCCGCGCCGCGCTGCCCGCCGCGGGAAGGCGGCGGCGGGACTGGGGTGAGCTCTGCCACCAGGACCCCGGCACTCCACGGGGCACAGGTCCGAAAGCCGCCCGGCCCAGGAGAGTGGAGCACACAGCCCCGCAGAGGTCATCCCACCGCTTACCTCGCAGGCAGCGCTACTTGGCGGGACGTTCGGCGGGCAGCGGCCACCTGGGCTGGCCGCAGGCTGAGCCCTCCCCCTATTTCAGCCGCGGGACACGGGGGCTTCCGCCCCGCCTCCAGCAGCTCCCGCGGGGCGGGCCCGACCCCTGCTCTCGGGGCGCTCCGGTGGCGGCGGAGCAGCTCCGACACAACTCCCGCCTCCCCGCCCCCTCCGCCGGGCCCTTGATCCAATTAACGGGAGCGGGCTCTGTCCAGGCAGGTGGGGCCGGGGCAGGGCGCTGGGAGGGCAGCTCCGGCTCCCGTCGCCGTTCCTCGCCACGGGGAGGGCGTGAGGTCGGCCCTGGGCCCGGGGTGAGGAGGGCGCCAGCTGAGGTCTGAGCGGCCGGGCCCCCGGTTGTGGTGGACGGCGGGAGCGGGAGGGTGGCGGCCCTGCGAGGAGCTGCCCTCTCGGCCTTGCCGTGAGGAGTTGGGCTCCTGTCTGTGTTGCCCACTGGCTTTGGAGCTTTAGTCGGTTTTAAGTTAGTTCCCCCGTGTGCCCTGCCGGCCAGCTGGCCTCCGGTGTGGTGGAGCAGGAGTCCCAAGCGGGTTCCCCAAGGCCAGCTCCTACCCGAGTGTAATGCTGTGCTCTTGTTTGTGAGCATGACATGGGTCACTCTCCCTGGGCTTGAAGACTGTCTTCACCTCGGTTTGGCTTGGCATCCATCTTTCAGCCCAATCCTGTTTTCAGTCACTCTCCCTTTCCTCTGAAAACCTCTATCTGAATAATCTGGACCTTGTCTTTAAGCCCTCATAGCCTTTAAGATGACACCAGGTGTTTCTGAATGCCAGGGAGTTTGCCTGCCAGCAATTCCATTTCTAACGCCAGGCCCCAGGTGCGATTTCACCATGACGCTGGGGCAAGGCTGTTGTGAGAAGCACTGGGAGACCTGCCTCCTCTTGACTGCTTCCAAGTGACTTGGGACACAATTCCAAGGACCAGCTGTGGGTTTACAGTGATGTTTATTCAACTGGTGGAGAAAAGAAAGACTGAGAGCCTTGCAGGAGGAAGAGAGGAAAGAGTGTGCCATAAATCTGTACTTCCACTTCTCTGGAGCAGTACTTGGATGTTTTTTCTTTACAACTGCCCCAGGTTTCATAAGACCCAGGAAATTACCTGTACTGATGCCCTTCACATTGCTGTGTTGGAAAGTGGATGTTAGGAACCATTCCACTTAAATTCTTTTAAGGCAAATCCTCAGTGCGCGGTCCCTGGAAGATGGGCACCCATGGCAGGTCATTGGCTGGGGTGTGACCACTTCCTTTCAGGAAGTGAGGAAAGATGCTTATCTTGTCCTCAAAGTTAATCACAGTTGAGCCTATAAGCAACAACTTTGTTTTTACTAAAACATAACCAAACTCAAGTCTTTGACATAGGTACTCCCTAATTCAATTATGTTCTGAGTTTTTCATTCCATTATCAAACTAATGTATCTTAATGAAGTACAGAAAAGGCAAACACCTCATGCATTAATATTCTATATCCAGCGATTGCCTTTGCTATGTTTTCGTGCTGATTTCTATATTGATAGTCAACGTACTGAGCATCCAAGATAGATAACGTCCATTTGGGACCTGGGCGCTGCTAATACTGATTGCAAGGTGAGGGTACTCCATAGCATGGCTGCTGCAAGCCTTGTTCCAAGGCTGGAGTGGCTTAGGGAAGATGGGGAGCTCAGGTAAATGAGGTCATAACAACTGTAATATTTTTGTTCATTTTCCTGGTGCAGGCAGCTTAGCAATGGTCGTGGGATAGGAGGTCAGATAGCGTGATATCTACTCTTTCTCTTTTATCTTCTTAGGATTATATATTTTTTCCTACTTTTTAGTGGAATATAGACTTGTTTTTACGTGCACGGCAAGATCTAGTTGCTGTAATGGTATACATTAGTAGTCAAACTAAAGTAGCCAAAACCATTTGTGCTTTGGACAAAGATCTTGGCAACAAGGAGGACACCTAATGGTATTACCAATACCATGAAGTTGATCTTAATCATAATTTAGCTTTACCAGACCCGGTGACAAGACAGCTTTATTCTGTGGAAGAGAACCACAACCTGCAACTGCGGCACAGCCTCAACATAATTGTACATCAGACAAAAGGCATCATAAAAATAAGCCTAATATCCTGCCCCCACAGAATTATACTCCTCTGACTTTGCTGCATACTGTAGTTCAAAGAGTGTGAAACTGTAAATACATATAAGAATATTTTCTCAAATTAGTCTTTCTCTGGCCTGCTCAGAGTACCATACAGACACTGAGCTCTGGGACCCCAGGCCAGTGGCATTTTTTCTGTGGATGAACTGTGTACTGTCTGCTGTTCTTGTCCTTAGTGGATAAAAACTACAGCATGGTGATTCTCTAGAGAGAAAGTAAACTTGGTGTTAGACATTGATACAAACACTGTTTTTAGCATGCAGCCTCACCTTTAGTACTGTGTACAGTCCTGGGGGCCAGAATTTAAGGGTGTTGAAGTCCTCAAATGGGTCCAGAGTTTGGACTTGTCTAGTTTGGAGAAAAGGAGGCTAAGGGGTAACCTCATGGCTCCCTACAACTTCCTGAGGAGGGGAAGTAGAGAAGGAGGTGCTGATCTCTTCTCCCTAGTATCCAGTGATGCATGGGAAAGGTTTGAAGCTACACCAGGGGACGTTTAGACTGGATACTAAAAAGCATTTCTTTACTGAGAGTGTAGTCAAACATTGGAACAGGCTTCCTAGAGAAGTGGTTGATGCCACAGTCTGTCAGTGTTTAAGAGGCATTGTGACAATGCCCTTAATACCAGGCTTTGACTTGATCAGCCCTGAACTGGTCAGGCAGTTGGACTAGATGCTCATTGTAGGTCCCTTCTATATGAAACAGTCTATTCTACTCTATTCTATTCCATTCCACTTCTGAAAAATGCTAACTGTGATAGCTCCAATAGGGAAATATGAAGGTTACTCTGTGCGTGCTCTGCATGGGGACAATTCTGCTGGGAGACAAATGGAGGGGGGACAGGAGGTGCACATCTTTGCTGGAGATAACTTGGATAACCATCAGAGTTTTCTTTGGGATCCTATGATGAAGACTTCCACAGATCTATTGAAGAAAGTGTTGATCACTGTCAAGATATGAAGATTTTTTTTTTCTATAGTAGTTTTTCTTCCCAGAAATCAAACCTTTGAGGCTTCAGAAGCAAGAAGGGAAGTGCTGTGTTCATTTTTTCCTCTTGCTGTATTTTGTTAATGGATACAGTTCTAAGAAGAATGGAGTGTATTAGAGAAGTGCCTGGTAAGACTTTAAGACTTGCTGTTTGGGTTGATATATATGTTCAAAGCCAGATTGTGTTTGTCTGTGGTTATCATTTTTGTGTATGGCATTCTAATACAGGATGGCAGCAACTAATACAACTTTGTTACTGTTCTGGGAAAAAGCATAGAGACTGGGCGCTTATTGTTTTTCCATTAGTTTTTCTGTGCATTTCCTAATATGCGAGAAAATGCATAGGTAACTATAGTTATAGCACAAAAAATACCAACACTCAAAACGAAACCCTAAAGCCCCACAGTTCAAGGCATGGCTATGTACAGATATTTTAGGACCTGTGTTCATAGCCAGCTGTGGGTGACTGCACCTTAATTACTGAGCATAGGCACTGGGAGGCCTGAAGCCTGGGATGCTACTGCTCCGGAGGTAAGGGATAAAGTTCGCCACGCAACACGGCCCCTCTGCAGGTGGAGGGGAAGTGCTGGTACCTTCCGCTGTGTTGGTAGGGCTCTTCCTTCCCCATTCTTGTCAGCTTCGTCATGTAAGGTCTGGTACTCTCCGAGCTGCTCTTGACGTGACGTTTTTATATGCTTTTGAAGCGCGTTTTTTTTCTGTTGGTTTCTGACACCAGGTGTGTTTTCTTGTGTAAGTTGTGTTTTGAAATAGTATCTTTTTTTAGTTGCTGTTGGTTACTGTATCTGGGGCCCTTATCAACCAGTTTTAATAAGCCAGTTTGGTGCTCTAGAAACCAATAAGGTACGTAAGATTGTTGAGTGCTGCACCGAAACAACAACAGGCAGACAGCGGACACCTTGCAGCCGCCTCCCGTGCAGTCCGGCTCCGGCGGAGTCGGAGGTGCTGCCCACGCTGATCGCCGGGGAGGCCGGCAGGGGTAAGGGCGGTGGAGGCGGGCAGGGGCTGGGCCGGCACCCCGCGCCCTCTCCGGCTTCCCCCTGCCGAGGCCGGTGCCCCTCAGCGGCGAGCGGCGGGCGGGGGCCACCGTGGCCGCGCTCGGCTCGGCTCTGCTCCCCGGGGCCGGGCGGGGGCCGCTGACCCCCGTTCCCGCCCCGGTTATGAAACCGCGGGGGAGGGGCCGGTGCCGCCCGCCAACCGCGGCGGCGCCGGGGGAGCCGAGGCCGCCGGAGCGCAGGTGAGAGCGGGGCGGCCTTTCTCGGCCAGGCCGCAGGGGCGCCGGGCCGGGCCGGGCCGGGCCGGGCCGGGGCTGTGGGGCGGCCCCGCGAGGCCCGGAGCCGCCGAGCGTGCGCTATTTGGGGAAGCCTGCGGGGTGCCCGCCGAGCTGTATTTGTATATAGCCGTATATTTAAATATAGATAGCCGTGGCAGCCATTTAGGAATTCTAAATAAGTTCATCGCGAGCACGGGATAAGCCCCTGGATGTGCTTCGGGGAGGATCCGCCGGGGGGATGCGTGTGACGCATCGCCCGCCGGCTGCGAGGGAGGCTGTGGGAGGCCCGCGCCTTTCCTCAGGGGCCTGGTGGCCTTGTGGTCGTCACAGCACGGGACACGAGGGGCTGCATCCCGTCGCTCTCGGTGGAGCAGCCCGGGTGTGGTTGCCAGCCAGTGCGGGAGCCCAATCCAAATACCAGGTGGTGGTTGTGAGTAAAAGTGGCCGCTAAACTGGAAATGCCTTTTGAGCACGGTTGTTGGAAGATCTGTCAGCCCAGGCCATCATCATGAAAGCTGAATCTGAAGAGTTCTGTGTTAGCTACTACTGAAAAAGTTAGGATATTATGTGGTTTCACAGATTTACTTTATGCAGATCTGTGGGTTTCAGGCTTAAAAGTTTGGTAGAAGAACATCTATCAAAACATACTCTAGTGCTTTAGGATACGTTATTTTTCATAGGTGAACAAAGAAGAGTTTATTGAACCTCTTCCCCTCTTCAGCAGGGCACAACAAAAAGCCAGTGCTATACTGATGAAAGAGGGTACAGGTATAATAATCAATACTTTCAGACCACTGGCATGTTTCATTCCAGTTTTCTTTTCTGCTCTCTAGTTAGAAGTGTGTGACAGTCTTACCTTCCTTGCTTTGTTTGCTTTCAGTGGTCAGACAGGATGGCTCCAGTGAACCAGCCAAAGGACAAGGAGTGTGAGAGGGTGTATCAGCATTGGCCAGAAGAGGCAAAATCAGCTGGGAAGAGGAAAGCGGACTATGAGAAACTGGGGAATGAGACACAAGCAAAGAGGTTGTTTGTGAGAAAAACATCTAAACCCCCAGGGAAAATTGGTAACATTTCCTCAGATCCTTACTGTTTTCTCTCTACCAGACTTACTGCAAATGATAGGCTTTGACTAATTAAAGAGGGAGAATGCCAAGAAATGTGTTCAGACATGAGTGTTCAGATGGTGTTATATATTCAAGTGATAGGTGGGCATGTATTGGAGTAGTACATCCTCCAGTTTTCTGTATAGTGAGTGCGTGTGCATGCATGCATGTTTAATTTTTGAGACCTGTACCCCTTGGCGAAAGCACGCTCTCTGAAGATGCTGTCATTTGAGGGTGGTTAAGTTTTGTGGAATTCCTATATTACCAGATCTCTGCTTTAGTGTAGAGCAGACCAGTCTTGGTAACACATCGTTTTTCTCTCATGCAATTCCTAATGCAGTTTAGTAGTCATAAGGTTGGTATTCTGCAGCATGCAGTCTAAACTGGCATTTTCTCCCGAATCTTTGCATATTTTAACTTTTACTGCAGTAACTAGGAATACTTTCTACTTCTATGTTTAGAGTAGAATGGACAGAATTTCTACTAATCACTTGTCATCATGTGCAATTTTTTCCTTTACTATGTAACTTAGATAAAAAAAATCTAAAGATTTTTGATGTAATGTGGAGAGGTGATTAATTTCTAATATACTGGAAAGTTTAGTGCTTTGAATTATCAAGAAAGTTGACTAGACTTTACCTACAGCAAGGACTTTTCATAGAGACATTTAGGTTGAAGAGATCTTTAAGATCATCGAGTCCAACCGTTAACCCAGCACTGCCACCACTAAACCATGTCATTAAGTGCCATGTTGACATGTCTTTTAAATACCTCCAGGGATGGTAACTCAACGTCTTCCCTGGGCAGCCTGTTCCAATGCTTGACAACCCTTTCAGTGAAGAAATTTCTCCTAATGTCCAGTCTACACCTCCCCTAGTGCAACTAGAGACCTTTTCTTCTTGTCTTATCACTTGTTCCTTGGGAGAAGCGACTGACTCCTCCCTTGCTACAACCTCCTTTCAGGTAGTTGTAGAGAGAGAAAGTCTCCCTTCAGCCTCCTTTTTCACAGAAGACCTGTAATTCCATCAATGGTTTAGAAGATCACTGGGGCTACTGCCTTGTGTGGAGATACTACACACTTTCTGTACAATTTTGGCTTTAAGGAACCAGAAAATACTGAAGTGCATTTCAGCAGTCAAAGATACAAGGGTTTTACGATTTTAAACATTTCCATTGTGTGGTCTGTAGGTCCAAACTTGGAACAGTTAGCAGTGTGAACAGTGGAGACGAAATACTCTTTGAAAGGAGTTCTGTGTGTAATTGTGGATAGTTAGAGCATCTTCTGTAGTTAATTTAGCTACATGATTTTATTGTAAATCCATGGCCTGATTTTCAGATTTGGTAAGCATCTGCCATTCCTGTAAGATTCAGAGGTAATTGGATGTAGTTAGTACTTCAGAAAAATGAGGCCAATCATATTTTTCCCTTAACCCTTTTTTAAAAAGATGAAGACCTTTGTATTTGAACTTTTCAATTCTGTGTTCCACTTTTTATGTGTTTGAAAAAAACATTTTTTTCTCCTGAGCCATATAGGACAGTTTCTGTTTCTTGCAATTAGAACAGCCTTTTTGAAGGATTTCTTCCAGCAGATTCTAAAAAGGTCTGAAGTTTGTTTCTTAACAAATTATCCTTCATTGTAGAATGGAATTTGGAAAAAATACCTGAATTTCTGTCGTCTCTGAGGAAGGAACTGTGGATACTAATTCTTCTGTGAAAAATATAAATTAGAATATAAATACTTTTATACCTATTTCAGCAGGTGTGACAAATGTTGGCACTATGTTGGCATGTGAACAGAGAAGTTCAGTTTCACACCTGTGCATTTCTGGGCTCCACCACTGCATTAAAGAAAGATTTCATTTAGGTTCTGGTCATATAGAATGATCCATGTGTTTTCAGTCTTCTGTTTTCTTTTTTTTTAATAAATATCCTTAAATGAAAATTGCATTTATGTTTCTTAAGAAATGCATTTGACTTCTGGATCCCCTGGGGTGTTACAGACCATCGCTGTGGGGATGAGTAGATCACAGTCATGGGACTGAACAGATCTAGTTTTTACGTAAAAGTCCCTAAAGATAAAAACTTGGAACATGAACAAAATGTAGAAACAAGCTGTACTCTCAGCAAAAATCACTTTGAACAGAAATGTTTTCAGGCGATGTGGCGTCAGCAAGTCTATTATCAAAAACAAAACTCACAGTGCTGTGGGCAGGCTGTACAGGCTCCAGCACAGGCAGATCGAAAATTCTGATTCACAAGCAGGCATTTCAGGAACTGGGTGGGAACTCGCAGTGCTATGCTTGGGGAATTTTCAGGTGTTTCTGCTGGTCACACGTCTGACTTTTCTTTTGCTGGGTGCCGGGGCTTACCACCTCCCATGGCATATTTACAAGTTGTTGGGGTTTTGGGTGGCAGCATTTTGCTTTGGGTTGAACCATTCAAATTGTACACTGTCCAAGAGATGCACCACCCACCTGTAGTATTGCTTTAGTGCTCTCCTGTTGTCCTTGATAAATCTTTGGCAAAGAGAAGGAAGGTTTAACAAGATGAAGCATACACAAAGCTCTGGCAGTCTATGGGAACCACTGGACTCTACAGTTGCAGAAGCTGCTGTACCTTAAGAAATATAAGAACTATTTAGAGACTTTTATCTTGTGGCTGAAGCTTTTCATGGGTATAGCAGCAAATGCAGATGTCTTCCCATACTGTTAAGTGAATGAGTTGCCTATCAGTAAGTTTTACTCTTTTCCAATCTGGCAGGTTGGAGCGGAGGTGGGTCTGTGGTGAGAAACAAGAGAGTCCTCTCCCATCAGCTGGACCAGCAGCGCAGCATTGTTCATTATGTCTACCAGAACATGCTGGGAGGCTCCATTCGGGCACCACTCAGGCAGGTGAGGAGTGTCTTCTTCTTGACCTGTTGGACGTAACTCCCTACATAAAAAAACCTTCAACACAAGCAGGAAAACTTAAAGGGGCTTAAAGTTCTCCTATACAGTTTGAGGCTCCAAGTATGATGCACTCTTATGTTTCTTAGTTGTGTAAAATGCAAGAGATGAGATGGCTTTCCCTTTTGGTTGACCCAGCGCTGTCATCTACATTTTATCCTCTGTTAATTCAGTGCTTCCTTGAATCATGTTTAAACTTGCCCAGTCTACCAGCTGAGTAATCGCACAGTGATACATTTGCATGCTGCTCTGACTGTTTTGTCGTACTATTCTTGTATCCACTCTGCTTTGCTAGTCTTGTCAGGTTTAGTGTTGATTTTTACCTCTTCACAGATGTAGTCCATCAAGTCCATAATGTTTTACTGTTTTCCAGAGCCATACACCTTTCATTTGAAAATTAACTCTTTCCATAACATCCATAGGTGGGAGGCACTTGGGCTAGCTTTATCTTCCTGATGATTTATGTATTTTAAGTGTCCAAATGATAAATTGCCAAGCTCATCGAAGCAGTACCTGTTTTTCAACTGAACAACAATGCAATATGTCATCGTTTCTCATTCCCTATTTCAAGTGTTCTGTTCACTCCTATGTTGTGTAGTTGAGCTGCAGAAAAATTGGATGGAGGACCATAATATTGTATCTCTGGATGTAACATTTTGAGATGCTCAATAAAGACATAGATAATCATAAGTGCCTTTTCCTGGTGTGGAGGCATGTTCTTCTCCCTTGTTAATTACTCTGCATTTTAGCTCAGCCCACAGTCTCCTAACCCTGTACATCATTTAAAATATGGTATCTCTCAGTTCTCTGTTGCTTTCCAAGTGCTGTGGCTGATGTGGATTTGTGTGGTCACAGGCTGTTTCCCTCGAGTTCAGCATTCATTCTCTTAGTTTTACAGAGATGTTTAGAATTTTGTGTGAACGTACTAACACTAATGACAATTGGAAATTGTTAGCACTTGTCATTCAGAGAATCTCAGGGATACCTGCAAAAGTCATAATTCTCTTTACCTTTTTAACAGTGTCTGCAGCTGCCTTTTTTGCGTTCTCTTGCCTCATATCGCCTCTTTCGAACAGCAAGTCCCTTTGACAGGAGAGTGACATGCTTGGAATGGCATCCAACACACCCCAGTACAGTAGCTGTCGGTTCCAAAGGTGGAGACATCATCCTTTGGGACTATGAAGTACTTACTAAAACGTGCTTCATAAAGGGGGTAAGCCTGTGTGTGTGGAATGGGTGGGAGGGAAAACTGGGGTACCACAAAATACTGCAGATAAAAACTAAGGTCTGTTGTGAGAAGCACATAAGGGTCTTGGGTTTCAGAGTAGTCTGTTACAGGGCAGGACTGAGATGCAACAGCATATCTGATCCTAAGTCCCAGACTGTTCTAGCACTGGGGAGAACTGAGGCGTGGTAATTAAGTTCATAATGAAGCAATACTTGGTGTGTGCTCAGTGGAAAAATAATACAGCAACTGGTAAAACAGTTGTGTTAAAGGGATGCCAGGAACGACTAGGCAGAGAGGGTCAGTCTGCCTTAGGTCTTGATCTTTCTCACCTTTTATTGTATCAGATGAAGAAACATCTTTGAGTGGGGAGAGACAAAGTGCCTTTATCTAAAGGGAGAAACTAAGGTAGAATGAATGGTTTATACAGCTGGCATACCCCCTTGTTGCTTTATTCAGCCATTCCCATTCCAACAGGGGCTCAAAGACTTTTTAACTTTTATTGCCTTTCTAAATTAACATAGATATACATTGAGAGATCTATCCTCCAGAAATTCCAGAGTAATATTTCTCTTTTTGTAAATAGTGAAGTGCAAGCCAGCAAGGGAATACCTTGCCTGGGGACTGAAGGAGTTGCATATTTGTCCTCTAGGAGGGCTGCTGTCTAGACAGCCGTCATGTGGGAGACATGGTTATCTTTGCCTGTGTAGAGGACTGTGGTGTGTTTCACTGTTGCTGTTATAGACATAGCAGTGAATGCAGACTTACAGAACACACTTTTCTCCTTCCCCGTCACTCAGTGGATTTTTCTTTTGTTCATCCCCTTCCTTGTAGATGGGAGCTGGAGGGGCCATCACAGGAATGAAGTTTAACCCTTTTAACCCTAGTCAGCTGTACACTTCATCAGTTGCCGGCACTACCACCCTGCAGGATTTTAATGGCAATACTGTCCGGGTCTTCACCAGCACCGAGGACTGGGAGTAAGAACACAGTAATGCTTTGGGCCTCTGTGTCCTGCTGGCAGGAGCACTACAGGGAGAGAGAGAGAGAGAGAGAAAGAGAGAGAGAGAGAGAGAGAGAGAGATGTTTGTCTTGAATATGTGAGAGCTGGGCTTCCTCTTCCCCACATACATGTCTTCTATCCTCTGAATTCAGGGGGGCTCATTCTTTTTATTTTTCCCTGAAATGGGGTAGTGGGTAGGAGAGAGCTTTTCTTCACCGAAGGGGAGGGACTCTTTGATTCTGCTTACTTCCTGTTGTACATGAGAGAGTGAGGATGCCAGTGGATTTCCTCAGCTGTCTGTTCTTAAAACTTCCCAAAACTCAGTGCTCTACAGACCCTCTAACCTCTTCACCTGCTAGCAGTGCTGCTTGTTGTCAGATGGTTTTTACATGACAATTCATAGTTCTCTCTGTGCTTCACCACTAATGCCACTGACTTCAAGCAGTGCATGCCATAAGGATCACACCAATTCATTCCACCTAGCTTTTGGTGCTTACCCAAAATACCAAAATTAAGAGTCTGGGCTCCTTTAGTAGTGAGTGAAAAGGGGAGATGAATTGTTAGAGGCAGCTCTAAGAATTACCTTCTCAGACTGTTGCTTTTTCTGTGGACTCATGAGGAAGCCTCAACTCTCCAATTAGTTACTTCCATTCAGTGCTTAAAGGTAAGTGAGAGAATTTGGATTAGCTTCTGCATTACTTTTCCCCACTTGATTCTTTCCGGGTGGCAGCTTTTATGGTTGTTTTCCAAATTGGCTGTTCACCTGCAATCTTGTAATAGCGCAGAAGGCGAACCCAGGCAGTGCTGGGATGACTGGCCAGGTGAGCAAGGAGAAATAAACTGGGTCCTGGGACACAAGGATCCCAGTGGGATGACTGTTGCAGCAATGATGTCTGGATTTGAAAGGGCATGCCATCCTCCTTACACTGCTGTGAGGACAGGCAGGCTCTATGGGTGGGCCTTTTTTTAATCTTCATTGGCTTCTTGAAATCTAGTATTTACAGACCTTAAGTAGTTTTTCTTTGAGCAGCAGATGGAGTGCACTTGAGTATCAAAGAGTTTGGGGAATCCCAGGTACTGGTCTTCTTTTCTGTCATTGTGTAGGGTTTCCAAGTTTCCTCAGTAGACAGACTGGGGGAAAACAACATAACAATATGACATAACACAAGATTCCTGTGCCACGGGGTTAGCAGTAAGATTTCTCTATGCAACAGTTTCATCCTGCCTGTTGGTACCTTGAGAAAGACCAGATACAGCCTGTGGGTAACTAGTGATGAAGTCTCTCTAAGAAAAGCTTGGGGCTGCACTGTCATGAGATTTTTTGTGGTTTATGCATGGGATGGTGGTGTTTTTGCTTGTGATCTCCTAAGCCTGGTTTGAGCCAGGTGGTTCACTGCAGTTTAGTCCTATCCCCATAACAGAAGCAGCTGCTAATGAAGTTTGCAGCGCAGCGTGGTGAGGGTGAGCTTAAAAGGCTCGGAATATATGTAACCAGATTGGGAAGAGGTTAGAAAAAAAGTTCTTATCTGTCTTCTCTGCCTGAAAGCAGTGCTTATGCCTAGGGAAACTGGCAGTGTGTTCCAGGAGGTGACTGTTGTATTAAGATTTTGTCTTCCACTCTAACCTTGATGCCTCTTGGCTTTGTGTGTATTTCAGAAAGGGGCTGGAGATTCTCTTGGAGACATCAAGTTCAGTCCTTATGAGGCAGTGAAGCTTTATGTGGCATCAGGTGATGGCACCCTAAGTCTGCAGGACCTTGAGAGCAGAGCGGTGCAGGTGATCTCTCGTGCCCCGGACTGTGGCCATGAGCACCATAATGTTTGGTGAGAAGAGGGCATGGCAAGGTTGAATCTCTGTTCCTTGGGGTTAATGCTGCACTACTTCTTCAGATCTCTAACATCTTCATCTTTGCCAGTGTTAGGAGACTCTTGGTATGAATTAGTCCCAGGAGGGAGCTTGGAGACAGAGTCCTGATCCTGACCTAGCACTGCAGGGCAGGGCAGCACAGGGCACTTACACTTTTACAGTAGCTGAGCGTGCTGCCTGCATCTTCTGGTGTTGCTTTCTGGTGATGCCATCTTGTATCTTGCAGATATTGATAGCTTTTCACTTTATAAAATGTGAAGTGAGAAGAGCAGGGTAACTTCCTCCTCTTCATTGTTGCCACTGGTCTGTTTTGTCTGTAGCAGCTCAGGTAGCATAGGAAAGCCACAAAACATTCCTGTGCCATCTTTCAGGTTGTTGAGTTTACCTTGTGGCTCTTCTGGAGACTTCAGGCTCACAATGTTCATTTCCATGGCCTTGAATTCTTAGAATAATTTATCTTGAAAGTAAAGTTTTCACAACAAGTTCCCAAAGGATCCCAGCTTTATTATCACTGCCCTTCCCCTCCCAGCAGACCTGGGGTTAAGACCTATGTCTTTATCAGATAAGTTTCTATTAAGTTTTGTTTCCTGGAGCATAAAGCTGAGATAGTTTGAGGTGCAACTTTTCAGTACAAAGCTTTTGTTTTTACTGCTGCTTCAGTGTTTTGTGGAAAATGTAATTTTAAAGCTGTTTCTGCACATTTGTTGTTGTCCCAGGGGTGTTCTGATCTTTCCCAAGGTATGTTCACGTGCAGGCACCAAGTGGCTCTTCAGCCTCTATTATGTTTCACTGTCCCAATATGTTACATTCCATCTAGTGAGAACTTCGAAAATGCCTAGGAAGTTATTTCATATTCAGTCACCAACAGAAAGCACTGCTGATAAGCCATCCTTCCTGATACTCAGGCCCACACCATCGGGCAGGAGATTGCAGTTACAATCTCTTGCAGTCTCCCTTGTCAGGGATGAGACCTGAACCAGAGCTCCACTACCTTCACTTTCCTGTGGGAGGAGCACTGATTTTGTGTCTTTCCCTCTAGTTGCTGGTACTGCAGTGTGGATGTTTCTGCAAGCTGCCGTGCAGTGGTGACAGGTGATAATGTGGGCAACGTGGTCCTGCTCAGCACTTCTGGTGAAGAGGTTCGTATGGCTCCATGCAGCATCATCTCTACGGGAATCTTCATGTGCTTTCCTACACTACAGGGACCCCAAAAAGAGGAGCAAGTGCCTTGCAGCTCAGGAGATGAGTCCACCCATTGTCTGGGTAGTGCGAAGTCCTCCACTTCTGCCATCCATTAGATGTTTTCACATTGTTGAGTGTGAGTCCCAAACAGGGACTGTGTCATGTGCTATCCCTTCCTTACCGTATTTGCTACTGGCCAGAGTAATTATAGGGTAATGTGAAAATGTGAGCATCCTCTGCCAACAACCTTCACAATTCCAGAAACTTAGTGCACTGATGGGAGTCATTTGAGAGATACTGCTTTGATGTACATCCTTCCATGACCTAGGAGTAGGCACACAGCCATAATGCAGTGAACTTAGGGATGGAAATCGCACTCCTGCCGTTAGACACGAGAGGGCAGGCAGAGACAAGACTGAAGCAGTGCAGACACATAGGAGAGAATAGTTGGAGTGGACTCTGAAGAGCCTGCTGTACTGCCACACTGGCATTGCCATCTCTCCTGCCTGTATGGGTAACATCTGTAAGAGTTTGCCACAAGGCAGTTATGTAAATTAGCAGGCAGAGTCAGGAGTGCTCCAAATTCTTTGTCGTTATTCAAGGTTAGTTGCTTGCTTTCCTTTTTTTTTTTTTTCTGAAAGAACATGACAATCTTTTTTGCACTTGGGAGATACCCATTATTTTAGGGATTAATTATTTTGATTAAAAATAATCTTCTGGCTTTGGATGGAAATTTATTCATGGCCAGTTTATATTTATTTGTTGGTTTTAATTGAAATATTTGACCTACACTCATGTTTCTTTGCTGATATGTTTCTAGAAGCCAATTATATCTCCTCTCACCATTTTTACTAAGATAAACAAAGGAAGGTTCTTTGATATTCCACACAAAGCAGGTGCTTCCTCTTGTTATCTTGGCAGCACATTTGTTGTACCTGTTCCATTTTGTTTTAATCCTTCTGCCTAAAGTCTTCTAGATGTGATCTTGTTTTGTACAGTGGCACTAATACTTCCTTCCATAAACCAGGGATTGCATCCTCCTTTCTCACATCTGTAATAAATTGGTGGATCATAGTTCTCCTAGAATTAAACAGTTATTTCCCAAGGTCATTGTTTTCCTTTTTCGTTTCCAGTGAACAAACTCTTGGTGTATTTTAAAAGTTTAGTTACTCTGTAAATGTGAGACCTCTTTACCCTGTAGTAGTAGATTATTCCGTTTCTTTACTCCAGACCTTGGTCATTTTTTTTATGATTTTCTGTTTGCTGCAGATTTGGAAGCTGAAATTGCACAGGAAGAAAGTGACTCATGTAGAGTTTAACTCCCGATGCGAGTGGCTGTTGGCCACAGCGTCTGTGGATCAGACAGTCAAAATCTGGGACCTCAGAAACATCAAAAACAAAATGAGCTTTCTTCATGTGCTTCCTCATGAGAAACCTGTCAATGCAGGTAAGTTGAGATAAGGATTTAATTGCATGGATATCTGCAGAGAGTCCACTCAGCTCAGGTTTTATTGTTGTGGCAGTGTGAGGTTTTACTCAGATTCCCTTGGGAGGAGGGCATTGGGAATGTGTGGCCAGAGGAAGGGAGGTGGATAGGGCAGCTGCAGCACGTTCTTAAGACTTGACATACAAACTCTGGTGCTGTACCTTGAGAAGTGAGTTTGGAAGCATCAGCAGTGGCTGAGATTAGAAAACTGAATTTACTGGAGCAGTCCTTTGACAAAAGTAGAGCATAAGACTCTGTTTCTTGGGTGCAACTTTACCAGTTCATGGAAGTCCAAACTGCAGATGACTGTCTCATTATTCCACTGCCTTTTCATTTGGACGAGCGTGTTCCTTTCTTCACAATGTCTCCTTCTGTGATTCTGAAATGAGACTAATGATTCTTCCTAGGTAACTCCACACTGTAGGTTTCAGCTTACTGTATGTAAGAGCCTTGATTTTGTTTGAGACAAGTAAAGCCTTGTTTGTTGAGACACAGCCATATTCAAATCCCTATTAAAGAAATACCAATGGCTTTTCAATCAGAGAAATGTGACTTTTCTGTTTCGTATCAGTCACAGCATTGTGATCTTTAATTTGCCTTGCTGTCCCCCTCTCCTAGCTTACTTCAGCCCAACAGATGGTGCAAAGCTTCTGAGCACAGACCAGCGCAATGAAATCAGGGTTTACTCATCTTCAGACTGGACCAAGCCACAGCATCTGATTCCACATCCACACAGGCATTTTCAGCACCTCACACCTATTAAGGTGAGTTAAGTCTCAGAGGAGCATCATGCTTGGTACTAGCAGCCAGCTGTAAATTAGAAATGGCCTGATTGCTGGTCAAGATACTACATTTGTGGGTGGATATTTACACTGCTGCACCTTCCAGTGAAGCACTGTTCCTCAAGCTGTGGGTGGGATGTATACAGTGTTGCTCAGCGTCAGTTGTCTGGTGTCAGTACTGAGCTGTATCCCTTTCTCTAAACTCTACATCGCTCTGCTCTATGACTAGGCAACATGGCATCCTCGCTATGACCTCATTGTCGTAGGTCGCTACCCAGACCCCAAGTTCCCAGAGTACACAATGGATGAGCTACGAACTGTTGATGTATTCGATGGAAACACCGGAGAGATGGTTTGTCAACTCCACGATCCAAATGCTTGTGGTATCATCTCGGTGAGTTGAGCACTGCAGCTAAAAGGGTGACTGTGTACACTGCTGTATCTCTGGGAAGGAGGTATGGGTTAGTGACTAGAATAATATCCTCTTTACTTGTGATAGACTCATGCTGTCATGGGATATGGCTGCCAGCTAAAGCTGCTGATTCAAGCAGGGCTAGTCCATGATCATCTATGGGGGTTTTGTGATGCTCCTAGGAAACACTGGGTTTTCCAGATGGTTTGTTGCTGTTATATAAGCTGTGGTGCTCTTATGACTGTTATATAAGCAGTGATGCTCTTACAGACTGTGATTGTGTTTTCATTTTCAGCTCAATAAATTTAACCCTATGGGAGACACACTGGCTTCTGGCACAGGTAAGTAAAGAGAACTCAGGGTACTAAGCGTGGGTGGATTCCAGTCCCAGAAAAAGGCTGCCTTGTTACTCTGTACTAAAGCAAGTTGTAAGAGGGGGTTTCCCAAATCCCACTTGCCAGTAGTCCTCTATAAATTCCTACATCTGTAAAATAGATTAAGACTTTCTTTTCAGTCTTACACCTTTGCACTTGCAAAACAGGTCATCCATCTCCTGTGAAACATTCATGAGAATATCAAGTCCAGAGGAGCAGGAAGCCTCCTGGCAGCAGGGAGCCGCTGCCACCTGCCGGCCATGAAACAGTAGAAGAAAACAATGGAGGGGGGAAAGCCTTTTTCTGCTAGGGTGTACCCTTTCCCTTAATTTAATTTATCTCATTTCCTAGGCTGCAGAGCCAAGATTACTGTTTTTTGCAGGCTGTATGGGGTTAAGGTAGCTGGCTATAGATTGAGATCTTAGACTTGTGACAGATGAGATTAGAAATTACTTCTATTTCTTAGTTAGATGGGATTTCCATGGCTATGTGAAAATAGTATCTGTAGTAACTATTTTTGCATTCTCTATATCTTGGAAATACCTTAGAACAGACAAAACCCTTTGAATTTCTGACTTTTAAGTGACATAGCCTAAGACTGATGTAGAATTTCTGATGCACAGTGTTTAATTTTTCTTCTCAGGCTTTAATATTCTGATTTGGAGCCGGGAGGAGATGGTGGCCAAGAAGCAAGAACATCTTTTGAAAGCCATGACAGAACAGGGGATTGGAAGCTGGAATTCATCCAGACGTGGAGGGCAGAGGCAGGCAAACCCTGGCACAAGCAAACTCAAAGCTAAGTTATTGTCTTGGGAGCTGGACGACATGAGAACTAAAAACAATGATTCTAAATCCAAGGGAAGAAAGCGAAAAGGGAAGGATCTAGAGAAGTGATTTAGTATTTTGATCCTTTCTGAATCCCAGGGTACAAACTCAGTTGTTGCCAATGGGCAGTATAAGCTGTACAGGGCATTAGATTTTTGTCCCTCCTTCCTGGATCTGATCTTGGTTCCCTCATCCTCTTGGCTTCCCCTTCTAGAAAGTTGTGTCAGTACTTGGTTCCTCCTGCAAATGGAGTTAGCACCTATTTTCTGAGGCACTAGGAAAACTTCAAAGATGTTCTCAAATCCTGCTGAAGTTACTGCTTCCAATCTGCCATATCTGCTTGTCATCACTTGTCAGAGGTTACCATTTCCTGTAGTCTGGTTTAGAGGAGCTCATGGTAGGGTCCCTAGCCTGTTCTAGTCCAAATGCGTTGAGAAACCATTTGCTAACAGGATTTAACATCCTGAAAAGGTAGAATGTTTACAAGGCTGAGGTGATGGATAGCTCAGGTAGCCTAGGAAACACCAAGCTCTTCCATATGCAAGCTTCTTGGAAAATGTTTGTCAAGACCTCAGGCTTAGCCTGTTCTGTGCTTGCAGCTATTTAACTGGACCACAAAGAACATGATGATGCCAGAGGTGTGTACCTGCCTCATGAGATGCAAGGGCAGTATGGAGCTGGGCCTACTGATTCTGTAGTTTCTATTGTCAGAGTTCTAGGCTCTTGCCACTGATTAGGCAATTTTTTTCACCCAGGTGCTTCAGAATGTTGGATAAAAGTGTTATAAAGCAGAAATGAGGAATTTCTTCCAAACACCCCTGCTTAGAGCCAAATATCAAGACTGTTGTTAAAGTCTAAAGTTTTGCTTTTTCTGATTTGTTTACAAGGCTGCCCAGGGCCTTGCTGCTGTCCCAGAGGTTGATGGATGGGATGGGCTCCAGGCCTGCGCAGATTCTCCATGTTCACTTTTATAGTTTTGCAGTATTAATAAAGTTTTGTATTAAACTAAAATTCTTTGATACAGAGTGGCTGCCTTGAGTATTCTGCTGAACTGCATTTGTAGGGGAGAAGTTTGAGACCTTTCTACAAGAGGGCTGTGAGACCTAGAACAGTGGTGGAAGTACCAGTCATAGTACTAGGTCTGCAATGGACCCCTTCAAGTAGGACAGGATGTATTATCAGCTCTATCTTTGCATAGCTGCTGCAGTCAAAAATAGCTTATCTCGATTCTCCCTGTGCTATATGTGGGATTGTGAAACAGGGAATTCCTCTGGGAGAGGATATGCTGCAGTAAGTTCTGCCTGTTTTCCAACACTGAGCACACTGGTGCTAGCCCCATGAACTGTAAGAGAAGATGACGAGTAGAGTTCAGCACGAATTTGATTTTAATAATGAAATGTATCGGAGCAATTACAGGAAGTCATTCACAGTCAAAATGTCTAAATCATCATAGAAACGTTTCCTTTGTGTGTGCAAAATTTGGTGCCTTTAAAAATAACAGGTCTGGTCCTCTGCAATGCACTTTCTATTACCCCCTTCTTGTGCCTGTTCTCACAGGCAGGAGCTTTTTTTTTTAAATTACTCTCTTGCTGTGCAGGAGACCTCGTTTATATCTTCAGTGGACAAAAAGGTGAGGAAGATGCTGAGAACAGCAAGCTACTTCTGCTGATTTACAGTTCCCATGGTGGCAGATGCTGATTACGGTATGGGGAAAAGTCCCCATGGTACTCCTTAGGGCAAGAAAAGGAAATGGCTGTAGCCTAAGAACTGGCTTCTGCTGCCAAGAGGGAAAGGGAACTGCACCAGAAAGGGAAGTAAAAGTGGGAAGTGAATGTGCAGCATCACCATGTGAAGAGCCTGTGCTTCTGGTGCCCACTGCAGTCTCATTTTTTGCCAAAAGCTACAAGGCAGGTAGTGAACACTTGGCGTGAAAGTCCCTGCAGCAGCTGCAGTCACTGAAAGGCCAGCCAGGAGAGAAAGAATCACACTTTGGACAAAATGCTGAAGTGTGGCAATTAAAGGAATACAGTCACCTGCCAACTCTGATCCTTAATGGTGGTTTTTTTGATTGATTGTTGTCCATCCAGTAGGGAAGACAGGAAGAAAAACTACAGAACTTGGCATTTAATCTAGTCTTAGGTAAACAGCTCTGCTACATCTGCAGCATAAAAACATTCTGCTAATGAAGCATATTCCTTGGGCTGAAATCTGGACTGCCTGCAGTACTGGATACTCGAGTTGGACTTACTCAAGCCTGAACTTGAAGTTCAAAGGTGGGAAGTAAAATTCAAACTTTGGATCTCTAGAGAGAACCTAGCTTTCCTATCTACGGGGACTTTACTTTCTAGAGCCAACACTGCTCAAGAAATGGAGCGTGGGTTTGCTATGGTTGCAGGAATTTACTCTCACTCATGAAGCTCTTAAGAGCTTTGGGTTCTATGGTTCTACTCTGAGCTGAATCCTAGGAACTACTGCCAGGTTTTCAATCTTGCCCTGATTTCAGGCCAGTCCTCTCTTGAGCCACAGGGTGAGAAGGGAAAAAAAGACCAGCTGCCAACAGCAACTACTTGGCAGCAGCCACTCGGCAGCAACCTCAAGAAACACTTCCACTGTCTCCCATCACCTGCAGCAGTTCCCTCTGCATGGACAGGAGATGAATCTTGGTGCATCGCTGGTGAGCTGTGCCCTCAGCTCCAAGCCCAGCCTTCCCACCATCAGCAGCCTTATGGTGTGAGGGGAAAGCACTCAGAACAGGTTGACCCTGAAGAGAAATGCAACTGGATGTGGCAGCTGCTGGAGGCCCAAGCTTCTTTGCCAGAGTCATGATGAGTGGTAACATTTACAGTCAGTTGAAAGGAGGAAAACTTGAACTGGCCATGTTGTTACCCAGACTAGGTAAGCTGTATGAGGACCAGGGGCACCACACAGTATACTGGCTTCAAAATTAAGGTGTTACTTCTACTAGAGTAGCTTAGTCCTTTTTCTCTGGGATGTCACCTTTAGAAAGCATCCAAAAATCAAGTCCAGCTTTGTTCTGGGAAGCAAAGGCCAAAATAGAAGGCGGCTCAGTAAGTGAAGGTGCCCAGTCATTCTTAAGGGCAACACAGCTCCCTGCTACTGCCTGGGAAGGAGCTGAAGCAACTGTCAGGCTTGCTCTTCTCCCTCATTGGAAACATGCCGGTAGCCGGGGGGCTGAGACTGTATGCGAAAGAGTACAGTCAAGAGGAGGATTATAAGGAGGAGGAGAATGGATCCACACACAGCCAAACCCACAAACAGTTCTGCAAGGGAGAAAACAAATGGTCAGCATGGTATTGTCCAAGCTTTCCCCTTCTGCCACACTCTGGTCCAGCTTGGGCTCACCTGTGTCATGGATGCTGCTGGCTACCTTGCATTCTTGCTCCCAGTTCTGGGGAACAACAGGATCTGTGAGTTGCAAGAATCTTTGCAGTGGGCATTTATGCTCACAGCCAGGGATTGTCAGAGGGAAAGGTTCCTTCCCACTCTCATTCCGGTAAAACATCTCCACAGAGAAGTTACTGAAAACAAAACACAAGAAGATGTGTTTTTGTCTTTTTTTTTCTCTAGCTCAAGTCATCCCTTCCCAAAAACTCAGTGTGCACACCCTTTCCTTTACTCTCATAAATTTTCCTCGTGAGAGTCTGCCACTAGGAGCAAGACTGCATGCCCCTAGGGTGGAGCCTGGCCTAGGTATCTAACCCTTGAGGTGAAATCAGAGCAGACGTCTTTACTGCAGCCCTCACCCATCATCCTCTTGGTACAGTTCAAATAAATGACATGAGGCGTATGGTGCTTGGATCTTGTTGTAGACATCTAGAGCCATCTGCAGTGCCACAAGTGTGCTGTCATGCTGAGAAAGAGGGAAAAAAACCAAATCAGTCATCCTTATGGATGTGGCAGGGCAGCTCAGACCATACCAGCGCTGAAGGGACGTCACCTTTGTAACTTCCATCTGGAGAAAGGGAGAGGAACTGTACTGCTAGAACAATGACCTGTGATGGAGGGGGAAGGGGAGGAAGTGAAACACAGCCATATATATCCTGCACTGGTTTTTAAGAATTAATCTCTAGAGAGCAGTTTGGGAGAGATGTTTGACTTTCCAGTCAGTAGGCTGCTGGAAAGGGGAGATGACTGTATCTATGTTTCTGAAACATCACTCTAGAATCTACCCATCTACTAAGTAAATACAGCAGTGGTTCCCCAAAGTCTGCCAGTCTCATCCGTGAGCCTGAGCTAAAAGGAAAAAAGCACACATTGGGAGTTTTCATCAGGGGCCCCAGAAGAATGATCCCACCCAGCCAGAGGCAAAGATGCATGTCCTGATCACTGCATAGGCTGTAGAGAAGCTAGAAAGGGTTAAAACTATCACCAAGCCCCAATCCCCTGTGGAGCAGGAGGAGATGGCTATAAACTAGCACCCTAGCTCTGACTTACTGCTGAATAGGCAAGTAGTTTCAGGTTCTGATGGGCAGAAACATTTGCTGCTTTGGTTAAGTTTCTCCTTATGTGATCCAGCAGGACCCCTGAGGAAAGAGAACAGCTGGTAAGAGGCAAAACCCAGACAGAGCAGCAGGAGGCTCCCTCCCTGGTGCACTCACCGCCTTGCAGACGAGCTTTTTCTTCCCGATTGTGGATCCCAAACAGAAATTCAAAACCAAAGTCTTTTAGTTGCTTCAACTGCATCATGACATCTGGTGTCACCCATACAGGCAAATCCATTTTGTGGGCTTGCTAGAAAGAGAAACAGAATACTCATCTGCAGGTAGCACAGATTGCACATTACTCAGAGAGTGGGAGGGTATCTGGAGCCCTGCCCATACAGCTACTGATTTCCTATACTCTTAAATATGCAATATGCCACTTTCCTATTTATGCTTCTGACCTCACACTGCTGTGCTGCATACAAAGGATATATGTGGGTTTTAATGTTGTTTTAGAAACTAATAATGAGAAGCATAAAGTTTACAACCTAGGAGCTATATTTCTGTGAAAGCACAACTGGAGTGCAGGGTTATGTTGTAACACTGAAACCATAATCTTAGGGCATTAACTTTACATGTGGCTGATTCTGCCCTGCAGAGGGCATGCGGTCAAAGAGAAAAAAAAAAAAAAAAGTGAGTGAACACAAACTTGGAGTTTCTGGTGTACCTGCAGTACAGTTTCCTTGAAGGTTCTGTGGGCCACTGAAGGGCACTGGAGAAAGTTAGGAAGTGCTCTGTGGCCGTAACAATGGGATGCACCACCGACAAAACCCTGTACTCAGACTCCAGAAGCCAGAAAACTGGGAAGCAAGAGAAGAACTTGCTTTGCAGCCAATCCATTACAAGAAAGGATTAGTTATAATGGCAGACAAACAGCAGTTGTGGTTTCCCAACACTACTTGGAACAATTTTCTGTTACATATCCCATTAGACTGCCACAAGATGAGGCTGAATATCCTTAAGGGCCCATTCTGTCTGAGCGGTTCAGAGAAATTCCCATTAGCAACTCAGATTTTTAGTTAGTTCTTCATTAATTTACAAAGAGAATAAATAGCTGGTAAGTTCAGCAATTTCTCGGACTTTTTTATTGTCTCCTGCCAGAATGAATCTACTGGCTCAGGTGAGAAAAACAATCCTTCCCTTCAGGGCACTTTTTGCATGACTTAGAAAAAAGGATGAAAACCAAAGCAGCTGAAGAGACCGATCAGCCTGAGAGTGTAGTTCTGAGAGTGAAATTCCCCTTCCTTAAAAACATTCTGGTTTTGTTTTGGGACATCTCCAAGTTCTTGGGGATGATAGTGGTTTTCAGCTGGCCTTTCAGGCCATTTGCAAGCTCACTAAGTGACTCTTGAAGATTTTAAATTCTTGATCTATCTGACCAAAGGATTTTTTTGTTACCAACAAAAGTTGATTCACTGTGATTGTTACAAGACAGGAGACTGGGTTTGTGACACAAAGGGCAAATTCACATAGTGCAGTGCAGCTCTGGACTGAAATATTCTTTGCTTGCAGCAACCCAAGCTGCTACTTTATACAGCAAAGTGCAATTCCACGCTGATTTATCTCTTACATCCCCAAAACAGCACATACCACTGTATAACACTGCCAGCAAGCGAAGTAGTCTTGCACCTCCATAGAATTATTGTGACCCAGTGTCAAAATGCTTGGGTTTACTGCTTCTTCTTTAATTTGCTAATTTGACATGAAAGATGTCTGTAATTTACTTCATCGTGCTGTACAGTTATACACAAAGAAAGTTGTATGTAACAACTGTAACGTTATCACAGAACAGCTAACCCAAGTTTTGATTTTGTTTAAGCCTTCATGAGATGTACTTTCAACAAAAATACATGCGAATATAGAGTTTAGTGCACCACCCCAGATAGTAAAAGAGTAACATTTGTCTCTACGGTCTTTCTCTGGCAAGGGACCTTATAATAAAGGTCAAAAAACAGATGTGGGTGAATCTCAACCTAGAAGAGCGTTATTTACTTTTAGAGATGGCATTAACAGAAGCGCAGAAAGAAAACTGATTGATTTAAAGTGACAGAGAGATAGAGGTAGCACCAGGAATAGTCCTAATTTAAGCTCCCAACTTAAATCATAAAGTTAACACTTCTTTGGTTTGCAGAGATCTCATTTCTACCTTACTTGACTCAGATTTGTCCAGAGAGATCTAAAGACTTCAGATTGCAGTCATTTTCTAATGACTTTCAAGAGCAGGTGGGACTTTTTCTGACTCCTGACATGATATAAGCTACAGACTGGGAGGTTATAAGGTGCAAAAATAGGTAATTCTTGACACATGCCTCTAGTGAGTGGGAACTGTTATTACTCTGAAATTAGAAGATTACTTCTAACTGTAGAGTGAAAAGTTGTTTCATGGGATTTTGCAAAATACTGTCTACCAAATCCAGTGAATTCTAAAGACCAAATTCCAGTGGTTGTAAGGTGATGGCCAAACTTACTTCACAGAACAGTGTGTCATACACACTCCATACACTCTCGAGCGAGATATCCCGGATCCCAGTCTCATTTGCCACCATCTTCAGGAATTGCTGTAGGTTTGAGAAGAGAGAAAGACCTTCAATTTTCTAATCTCATACTGTATTACATGCACTGGTATCTCTACCCTTTTCTCAGAGCTCTGATTATATAGACGTGATAATACTTTAACTACAAGCCTAAGACCACCTTATCTCATGCAAACAATCACTTACCCAATTCTCTTTGGTCTTATTTATGTATTCTGCTGAATGCCGTGTTTCAGTCTGTAGCTGTTCATATCGTGGACAGGAGGTCAAAGGGAACTTCAGTAGCTGGGCAGAGACAACAAGAGCAGCCAGGTCACCAAGAACACCGAAGTACAGAATTTGCAGTCCACATGTGCAATTGTAACAAAACCCTGAGTAGCAGGTGCACCTATAAACAGCCTCAGTACTTCCTGCTGGCATACTCCAGTCTGTGGTCTGCTGGAGTTTTGGACCTGATATGTTAAGTGAACACAGCCCCTGAATTCTCATCTTTTTCTGAGAACAGAAAAACTTCTGCAAGGTAGGTCCCAGGAGAAATTCAAGACAATCTGAATCAAGACTGTAGCAAATATTTTTGGAGACTACACTACTTCAGTACTCAATACATGTCTTTGAGATGAACTTACCCTTTCCTCAGACTCGGGCACTGTGTGCACAGGGATGGGCTGCCAGGAGATGTTAGGGTTGAACATCTGTTGTCCCTCTGGGGGATAGAGGCCTGCCAGATTGGCCTCTGCACTCATCAGCGTCCGATCACAGTCTGTGCTGCGGATGAAGATCTGCAAGGACAGGGACACGCACCATTAGTAATGCTACTGCAGGTGGCAATGCTCGGGCACAGGACCATACACTCGCCGAGGAACATTGCCAAGTGCCCTGCAGCTGCTCAAGGACAACAGGATAAAAGGAGTTGAAGTGACCAAGTCTGCTGATGTCAGCCTGTATGAAACTGTAAGGGACAGACACAAAGACACTGGTGTGTAATACTGGAGCGGTC
This sequence comes from Lepidothrix coronata, assembly GCF_001604755.1. Taxonomy (NCBI): domain Eukaryota; kingdom Metazoa; phylum Chordata; class Aves; order Passeriformes; family Pipridae; genus Lepidothrix; species Lepidothrix coronata. The sequence continues at coordinate 4,142,954 of NW_016690181.1, forward strand.
TGGTCTGGATTAGTGGGATAGCCAGGTGCACTGTGCAGAGGTTACAGATAGAAAGGAGTGTGAATGAGGAAGAGTCAGAGAAGAGCAAGACAGAGATGCATATAACAGTGGCACAGAATAGGAAACGCACTATATTTACAGAGCAGGGCTGGGGCAAGCTCCTGCATTCGGTTCTAGGAATGACCAGCTGTGCCCATGAAAAAAAACCAGCTTCTCCAACCTCAGTTTTTCTGTCTCAGAAACAAAGACGAGTGATCTGACTAGGAAAGGAAGAAAGAAAAGGGAGAGCTGGGATTTTATCTGATCATTGTAGGCTCTTGGGATTAATGGGCCAAGACCTATCATTCCAGAGCTCAGAAGAGAGAGATCTGAGCCAGAAAAAAAGAGAAATGAGAAAAATAAAGCAATGTTCAGAAGGTCAAAATGGCAAAACTTTAGTATTCTGGTATCTGTGTACTGAAAACAGTTAAGGGGAGACTGGAGAGAAACCAGTGATAAAACAAGAGGAACAACAGGAAATCATAAAAGAATGTCCTAGAAAATAGCATGTTGAATCTGAAACAAGAATAGAAAGCCCAAAGAATGAAATACAATGTAAAGATAAGGATTCTTTTTAAATGTTAGGAGAAACATAAGAAAAAAATATATACACTCACAAGAAAAAATATGTGTAATATCTCTCATGTGAAACGTATCTCAGAACTTAACAGTCACAAGAAAAACAAAAAAACTCGTCTTTTCTCCAACATCAATTTCTACCCACTTTTACCTCTTAACTGTGGCTTGAAAAAAAATAATGTAGTCATTAGACAGGTTTGCTTTCATCCTTGGTAAATTCTGAAGAAATAAAACGGTAATATTTTAAAAGATAAGGATCTAATTCTTGAAGTGTCATAAAAGAAACAATTAAGCCCTGGGTGTGCATGCTTTCTTCAGCACCTTCTGCCAGGGCTCCAGCTTGTCGCTGAGTCAGGTGACAAATGGTCATATGGTGTCACCCAGAGGCAACACTTCTTACATGGGAGGTTGCTCAACTCAAGCAGGAGTTCAGGCTTGGTTAGCAGAACAGCTTTTGTTTGCACACGCCTTGGTTTGTTTTTCCTTCTCAAGCAAGAGAACGAAAACAGCTTCAACTCGCAAAAGCTGTGTAAGAGTGAAGTATGTTTGGAAAGGAACTATTGAGGAAGGTTAAGGGATCTGTGTTTCAGCCAATGCTGGAAGTTTTGTTGATGAAGCAAATGTCAAAGAAGGGATGTAATCTGAACTATGTCAAGCTGGGTTCTTACTGGGGAGGCCTATAAGGGGAGAAACAAAGACAGAAAATTGTATGGGGATTCTTAGAACCAGCAGGGGTACTTGGGGGTTGTTGGTTCTATTTCCTTGCTTTTTTTGATATTTCACATTTTCCTCTGTGCTCAGCACACAGTTCCACAAGGGCTCTGTAACTTTTTTCAAAAGAAACCTAGCAGTTTCTCAACTATTATAAGTGTGGCAACATTTGGTGACAGAGAGAGAAATTAATGGCTTTAGGGGACTGAAGCTGTCAATACCTTACAGGTGGAAGCAAATGACAGGGTCATTTCTGGTCAGTAACTACTGCTTATATGTACAGACTGGTGAAGTTGTACCTGAAGTGCACTGGGGAGGGCAGGACCAACACGGGCTGCATTCTTGTCAGCTACTCCGACAAAAAAAAGTCTCAAAATCTCGAGTGAGAAACAAGTACCAGCTACAACACAGCACTGCTGTTTTGTTTCCTGGACTTTAGAGAAGGCGGTTCTATCAGTCTCCCAGCGGTGCTGCAGCTCCTGGATTTGCTCTGGCCGGATTTGCCTTTGCTCCCTCAGCGAGGGCAGCGCTGAGACACGGCCGACCCGCGGCCAGGCTCAGCACAGAGCCTGCGCTCGGGCCCCTCTTCTTCTTCCTCCTGCGGTGGGAACGGGCTAAGGAACGAAAATACTTGGAGAGGCGGCCCAGCGCTAGCGTTTCCCTTCCCAAAGAAGCCACCCGCACCTTGGGGCGGCCGAGAGCGCCGCTGCCCCCGAGCCCCGGGCCGACACTGACCTCCTGCCGCCGGTACGTGTCGCTGAGGAAGCCGCGGTAGCGCCGCCGCAGGGCCTGGCCCAACTCCCACTGCTGCCGCATCCCCACCTGCAACGGCACCGGGCGTTACCGGAGGGGCCGTCCCCCGGCCCGACTCCGGCCGCCCCGACCCGTTCGCACCTGCGTGAGCTGCCCGAATCCCTGGGGCCAGGCGCTCTCCTGGAACGGGTCCCGCGGGAAGGCCTTGATGGGCGAGCGGTCTCCGTGCCGGTACACCTGCGGGCGGCACCGCGTCACCGCGGCCCGGCCCGATCACCCCGGCCAGGCCCGGCCGCCCCCCGCCGCCCCCCGTCCCCCTCACCAGCGTCACGAAGCGGAGGCTGCGGGCGCGGGCGGGCGGCGGCTGCAGGCACAGCGCCAGGAGCAGCAGGACAGCGCCGCCCCGCACGGCCGCCATGGCGCTCGCACACCGCCCGGAACCCAGCACCGCGGACCGCGGGCCCGCGCGGACGCGATTTTCCAGTGCACAGCCCCGGCAGGCTCCCGCGCCGGTCCCGCCCCCAGGAGGAGGATCCCGGGACGGGACGGCCCCGCTCGGCCCGCGGAGGAGCCGCTCTGGGCCCGCCGCCGTGGCGGCGTCGACCTTTGCTGTCAGCCCTGCGGAGGCTGTGTCCCGGGCTGCAGCCGCGGAGGCGCTCGGTAGGAGCGGGTCGGGAGCGAGGGTGAAGCGCCGCGGCACCGCGAATAAAGCGCTGCTTTCCTTCCCCCGCCGCGGCTTTGCTCTAGGACACAAGGCTTTCACGGTGTTCTGACAACCGTCCCTGCGCTTCTGGGTAAACTCCTCGTGAGCAGGAGTAGGGAAAGTGCCCTCGAGTCAGCCTGAGGATGCCTGTGGAAACCTGCTGCTGCTCCTGACTCTTGGCAAAGAGGAAGCCCAGGGTTGGCGGTTTTTGCCCTGTTTTGGTAGTTTCTTACGAAGCTTGGTGGAATTAGACGAGTGTGAGATGAAGTCCGGCCTCTGCTGCCGGGTGTCCATCCGCTGGATCGTTGGCCGAGGATCCAGTAGGTGCCGAGTAAATAGAGGGGGAAATCATAGGCGGTTAAGCGAATTTAGTGATATTTAGTGCTCCTCTCCACCTAGTAGTGGGGTTCTCAGCTTTCTCTTTTTTAAAAAAAGGAAACATAGCTCTCGCGATTGCAAAGAAATCTTGGAGTCATGAAGCCCAATGGCTCAAAACCCAGCTCTTTTGTACGTGTTTATTTGCTTAAAACTTTCTGTAGTTTGCAGCATTAGAAGTTGTGTGTAAGGTCTTACAGGTGCCAAATCGTTCATGAAGCACAGGGGTTACGTCAGGGCAAGCTTGGTGCAATACATGAAGTTCAGCTGGACAGAATAACGTGCTTAATTTGCACATGCTCGAATGCTTGGTTAATTTAAACCAATTCTATTTCGTATCTGTAGGAGAGCATGAAGCCGCGTTGTTGGTTTTTTTGCCGATACCTCCTCAGTGAGGAGGTTCGTGGAGGGTGCTGGAAAGAAAAGGTTCTCCGCGGAGGAGGAGTGCGCGCAGTTCCTGCGGCACCTGCTTTGTGATTGTTCTGCTGCTGCTGGTGGTGGTGGTTTCGCTCCGCTCCTCCGGGCTGAGCCGAGGGCGATGAGCGCCGCGCACGGGGCTCCAGGCGGCGGTAACTCTGCGCCGCTGGGACGGCACCGGGGACGCGGAGCCTTCGCGTCCCGCCGGACCCGCGGGGGCGGAGCGGGGCGGGCGGAGCCTGCACGTGACCCAGGCCCGCGTGACATCACGGCAGCTCCGCCGCGGCGCCGGGAACAGAGCCGGGAACAACGCAGGGAACAACGCCGGGCCGAGCCGCCCCTCCCGCCCGCGGCTCGGGCACCTGCGCCACGGGGGGCGGCGGCGGCCGCGCATCGCCCGGAGCCGCGGCCCGCGCCGGTAACTCATCGCGCCAGCTCTGGCCGCGGGGGCGGCGGTGCCGCCGCCTCCGAGCCGCTCGCGGGGCCGCCCCGCGTGTCCGAGGGTCACGGCGGCGGACGGGGCCGCGCTGTCCCGCCCCGCGGCCTGCGCCGGCCCGAGCGGCCGCAGCGTTCCCCGGGACCCGGAGCCGGCTCGTAGCGCCGCCCGCCCGCGTCGCGCTGTCGGGCGGGTCGGCCCGGGCCGGACGGCGCTGGAAGGTGCTGGAAGGAAGGGGGACAGCGGCGGCCCGTCCTGTCGAGCCGCCCGGGGCCTGGCGGGGTGCGGGCCGGGCTGGTGGCAGCCCCCGAGCGAGCCCCGCGGGCGGGAGGGAAGGGGTCGGTTTTCTCGGCGTGGGTCCGCAGCCCTTTCCCCGCCGCCGTGCGCGGTCTGTGCTGGCGGGAGCTGCGCGGTCGCGCCGTCTAAGAGGTTCCCTCTGCTGAGGAGGTCGGAAGCGTCTGGGGAGGGGTGTCAATTTCTCGTGTTGTTACTGTGCATGTGAAGAGCCCGGATTTCTGTCGTCTCCGGACGTGCTGTCAGATGTTTACTTGCTTTGTGGTAACTTGTTAGCTTTCCTCTCCTCCGCTAAGCTCTCCATTTCTCTGTCTGGTTCACCTGTTGCATCCTGTCAACCCAGATCGCGAGTTTTCTAGGACAAAAACTTGTCTGGACGGCTGTCAGTTTGCCCGGTGCTGTTAAAAGGTAGCCTTGCTTACGCTGCTGATTACTCTTCATTGTGCCATTTCACTGACACTCAGGGTGCTAAGGTCCACAGATATGTGAAGACGGGTATTGGCTGGAAGCAGACCTTGGATTACTGGTGAAAGAGAAATGTTCTGTCTCTTGAAACTTCTTTCCCCTCTTTTTCCTAAAGGGACATCTGGGCCCTTCCCTTACAAGGCTTTTTAAAGGGAGTCTCTGACACTGAGTCACATTTCTGACTAACCATTTGGATCACTGTGTGTCAGACAGTTTCTGGCTATGACTGCAGGTTATGTTTGTCTGTAGGGAAGAGTCCTCTCAGATCTGCTGCTTGTTCCAAGGTACGTGGAGTATCTGCTGTTCCCTAGGTGTCAGAAAGAAGTCTATACCTGAGGACAAACAGAAGGAAAAGTTGTTTTTTCTTCTTTTAGTGAGTGGTGGTTTTGATTTTTCAATTATGTGAGTCTTAATCAAGCCATAACCTCCTTGCTGGGGTAGAAACAGAAAAATGTTTTACCTTTTAGTTATAGAAGCAAAACTGTTTGAAAACTTCAGCCAAGTGTTGCTGAGGTCGACCCTTCTTTCATTTGGGCTATGGAAAGAGGGCATTGGATACGGTACACATTGTGCCAGGACCAGGTGGAGTTTGGCCTGGCTGCGCTGCTCTGCTATCACACCTGTGGCACGTTCACCAGAAGATACTGCTGCTGCAAGACTTCTGAGGGCAGGCTGGCTCTGTGGCTTCCTGGTGTGACCCCTTCTGAGAGCACTTGCAGTGATACCTCTTTCTCATACGTGCATGTGCTCATGCATCTCCTTTTGCAGGAGAAAAGCAGGGGTAAAGGTATTTAACAACCTTCTTCTGCCTCACCAAATAAAAGATGGGGGAAATAAACCCAAACCAGCCTCAGGCAGGACAGAACATGGGTCATTGCAGAGATGCTTGGAGGTTTTGTAGCTGCCAGAGGAAACTTGCAAGTACTCATATTGTGAAGGGATGCAGGAAGAAGTACCATAGCAGGGACTATATATATACACATATATATATAAATTGCCTAATCTAAAAAAATACAGACAGGAAACTTTATCACAGAATTAGTGTGTCCTGGCAGTGTGCCTTTGGGTTACCGTTGTTGGCTGTTTCCAGTTACTGCTGCTGCAGCTCCTTGTGCCATGTCAGCATGTTTCCCTTACCAGCTGGCTGTGCAGGAGGGAGGCAGACAGAGGGTGTGTGGGACAGGCCATGCAGCCCTACAAGTGCAGAGCATTTTTGCTGCCTTATCCCCATCTCAATCCCTGTCTCACACCTGCAGGAAGAGTCATGTTTCCAGTGTGTTAAAGTGCATTTGATTGCTATGACTTTCTCTTCCTTTCTCTTGGATTAGTCCTCGCAACTCCATGCACTTGTTCTGTGGTAAACAGAAGGATTAATGTTTTGTTGTTGTTAAATGTTTGATTGAGTGGTCTCAGAGCTCAGAAGTCATCTCTCTTGTAATTAGATCTAGTTTGTGATTGTATGGCTATCGAGATTGACAGGTTTTAAAATTTTAAGTTTAGAATTTAAGGTCTTTAACTGTTGCTGTTTTTCAGAAGTTGTGATCCCTTCTGCTCATCTACCTAAGGAAGAGTATGTGCTTTGTCTTAGATGCACTGAAGGGTGATCCTGCTTTCTGCTGTGGAAGCAGCTGCTGTGAAAGTCTCATTGTTGCAGATGCGTGGGTCTTTGCATGTTGAATAGGAAAGCTTATCAGATTGATTGTCAGACTCCCTCCTTTCCCTCCCCCACCAGTAATAAGATTGACACACCTGACAGTCTTGGAGAAACATCAGTCTTCCACAACTGAGGTGAAGCCTGTCATAGATGTCCCTGCCTATGGCAGGGGGGTTGAACCTAGATGATGTTTAAGGCCCATTCCAACCCAAACCATTTTATGATTCTGTATAAAGATATCTTGTTTCACTGGGGGAAAATGTTCTGACGGTCTGCAGTAAGGTAAGATACCTTGTTTTCCTTACAGCCTAATAATTTAGGAAGGCAGAATTACGTTCTCTTGGCTGTGGAAATTGTCTTGGTGGGAAAGAACTTAATCTTAGGAGGAAATTAGAGGAGTGCTTCCTGCTGACAGGTATAGGTCTGTATTTAGGCTGCCGACAGGTTGACCTTGGTCATTAGATCATATTTCTGCTAATATACAAGTACGGAATTTGACTTACCATTTTCGTTGTGGTTACTGCAGGTAAAAGCTGTATTGTAGTTACTTTGGGTTTGAGAGGTGTGTATAATATTGTTAAAGAGGCTGTCCATGTTCAGTCAGACCTTAAAAATTTATCAATTAAAAATGGTACGATGGCTTACTTTAGCACTGCTGTGTTGTTTTTGTTCTGTGACTTCCTGCTCAGGACAAAATACCTTTTTTCCATTTTTGGAGCACATACAAATTCCTTTCATGTGTCCTCACTAAAAAGGAGACATCCCTAGAGCTATTGCAGCTTGCACTTTTAGATCTGGAGATCTCAAAACCATATTTCCTGTAAGGCAAAATTTGAGTGTCAAAAATTGAGTGTCAAAAATAAAATATTAAGGTGATATACTCAATTTCAGTATAATTTCATAAATAATTTTGAAGTATACACTGTCAAGCTTTAAAGTGTCTTATTTGGGGAGGACAAAGGCTAGTAGAGGAGAACAGAGCACTGCAGATCTTCCCAGTAGGTTTAATAAGGGGAACAGATAAGTGTTTTAGTGGGAAGTTGCTGAAGAAATTAACAGAAAATGTTAGAGCGAGAGAAATCTAATTCTTGTTTTGAACAGGCCAAAACTAATGTCTGTAGGATTAAGCAGGAGAACTACCTCGTGGGATGTGAGAATTGAAGCAATTTAAAAGCCATGCTGCAGAGTCAGGTTGTATTGTGTACTCATAGAAACCCCTCCGAGATGTAAAGAAAAGATGTTAGGTGAGTATCAGACTGATTGCTGAAGCACATGACTGACAAGAGAGTAGGTGTCTCCTGAAATGTAAGGCTTTATAGTTTGTTTTAAGGTTTTAAAAAAATATTGGCAAATATACTCCTAAAATTTCTGGAAACCAACTCCATGGCATGGAGTTGTATCCTCTCTCCCTCCAGGGAGTGGGGCAGTTTTGGCCTGCTGGTCTTACCGCAGCTGTGAGGCAAACAAGGTTGGTTTAAATCCAAGCTTCCCACTTGCTGATATAAGTAATGATTAATGTGATTTAAATAATTCATTTAAGCTTTGTTTTGCATTTGATACTGTGTTAAAAGGAAGCTTTAATCTAATTGGTTAGGCTCACTTAGTACTACTTGCAAAACAGGACAATACAGTGTATCTACATGCATCCATTTATGGTATTTCACAGTTAATGTTTACATTGCAAAATGGTCATTTGTATTTACTAGGTGATTTTCTTTCTTCAGGACTTGTACAAAACTGCATTTGAATAAAGAGGTCAAATCAAATGTGCACTTTTTTTATAATTATACTGTAGTCACACAAATCATGCACTGCATACATAAGAGAAAATATGCTTGGTGGAGTGTGTGCTATTAAATCTGACTTATTCTGTCAGGGTAGTGTTATCTGTACTTAGCAGAATGAACTAGTTGGTTTTGGTCATTGTGTCCTTCCAGATCTTACAGTGAGCATAACTCATTGTCCCTTGTCTTGTTTTTCTTCGGAGACTGGAAGAGAGAGACACCTCCCACCCATTTCATGCTGCCTCCCCCAGCTTTGAGTGAACTAATTTTATAAGTGAATTGAAGAAACTAATGCTTCTGCCTTTTTAAAGAAAGATCTGTTTTGTACTTCAGTGGATCCTGGTTCTGCAGACTCAGTGGCTTTCTTGAGTTTAGGAATTACACTCTTTAAACATCCAGCAGCCATTTGCTGCTTGAACAGGGGGTGCCTGTGTTTGTTTAAATGGTTGTTTTAGTCTTTATCATAAATTGCCGTTAACTTGGAAAATAAACTGAACAAGTGTAATCTTGAAAACTGTGTGTAAAATCCATTTAAAGAAAAAAATTTGGAATTTAAATAGTCTCTTCTAGGGCCCTTATCAAATGAGGCCAAAGAGGTAGGCTTGTACAAAAGCTCTGTAGTGTATCTTGGTTGCCAGGGACATACATGCAGAAATGTGCCAGCCCCCAAAGGACTCTGCATGCCTTGCCAGTGACTTTTCCTGGAGGATTTCACACGGTCAGGCTGTTAGAT
>NW_016690181.1:4151967-4282332 GCF_001604755.1 Lepidothrix coronata
AGTGGCTTGTTGCGCACCTACCGGCAGAAACTCACATGCAACTGTGTGGGCATGTGAACTTGCACTGGAACAGCCTTTGAGACCTGCTGTGATGGTGCATGCCTTGACGTGCAGGCACACATGCACATGCAGAATCCTGTGGGCAGCCCTCACCAGGCTGCTTTGGCTTGCATGAGAAGTGCCACTGAGGCAGGGCAGCTTACCCAGCTGCAAGCTCTGAGAGTAGAAGGAGAAGCTGTCACCTGGTATTTGGCCTTCAAATACCAACTTTGTGATTCTGGTCTTCTGATTGTCTGCTTCCCACCCTTGGCCATTTTCTGTAGGAGAGGAATAATATTCTAGTTCCCATGAAAGGGCCAGGAAGAAGTTCAAAAGGTGGGCTTTAGTGTTTAAAGCTGGTGAGGTGGACAGATTTTTAGGCATCTGCAGGTCTGGGCAGGAAGCCTTAGGTAAGTATATGCTTTAAAGTCTCTATAGCATGTGGACAGGCAAGATTGCACTGCTCCCTCTTTAAGGAAGATGTCAGAATCCCTTAGCGAAGAAAGAGGGAACTCCTGTTGTGAGGAGTGTTTTAAACTGAAAAATAAAATTTTAAAATATAAGAGCTAAAATAACCATAAATCATATAATGGAGTCTCTGTTATCTGTCTGTGTCTGAGAAGAGGGAACGTAATTTTCTGGCCTACATGGAGCTGAAGAAAAATTTTGCCTTCGTCTGTAGAAAACTCCCAAGTTGCTATTTGTTCTTCCAGAAATAGAACAGAAGTGGAGAAAGGAGAAGCCTTTGTCTGAGGAAAACATGAATTTTCTCCCTATCACCTGTACTTTAAAGACATTTCCTACCGTGCTGCTTTTAAGCAGCACCCTGGAGGTGAAGGCTGAAGAAAAAATAAGAGACCGCAAACTTTGTCCTCCCTTGTTTCAGTATCATCTTCGACTGCTACTCCCTGATACTTGCTCTGGGTGGTGCCTTTAGCAGTGTCCCAGAATCAGCAGGCCATCCACACCCTTCTTGCTTGATACAAGGATCAAAATAAGAAATGGACCCACCTGTTGGCTTAGCCCCATTGCCCACTCCCGCGCATTTGTATGTGTGCTCATGTTTTCTAGCCCTGATCTTGGATTCACATTTGTTGCTGAGAACTCAACGTGACATGAGTACTCTGATGGGGTAATGTTTGCTTGCTGGCTTCATACAGACCCTGCTAAGTGTCAGTCTTTGTAGGATCCCTGGTTTGTCTGTGGGTCGTGTGTGATGGTTTCCTTCTCCTTGTGGCAGGGAATGTTTCAGCGTTGGGAATGGATTGGGGTCCTTGCAGCATGATGCTTGTGACAGACTCACATGGTCTGATGATTACATTCTTTCGCTTTTTTGTGTCGGGGCCTTTGTACAGACTTTCAATTTGTTCTGGGCTGCATTATTGGGGCAATAGGAAATCATTGCACCTCCACTGTCTTTGTGCTTTGGTAGGGCTCTTTCTGCCTGGATGAGGGTGAGGCCTCCTGCGTGCTTGGAGATAACCTGTGAGGAGAGTCAGTGGCTCTGGTTTCCCACTGGTGGGTGTGCTATGAGTGCAGCCATTTCACTGGCTGGTGTTTGAGCAGTGGACTCTGTCCGGCTCTGGACTGTTTTCCAGCTGAGTATTTGTGGTGATGTCAGGCAGTGTGAGAAGGGAACATGACTTGGCAGGACAAAGTCTGCAGAAAGTTCAGCTCCACACTTGGCCAAGAGCCTCAGAGGGAATGAGATCTACACGCACATTCTCCTACACAGCCTGTCACACGCCCTCTCACATGCTCCTTCCTGTCACAGGAATCTCTTTCTCTCATTTTCATACCTATAACCCCTCCCTCCTAGCTTTTGCCTGGTGGGTTTATAAAACCCAAAAAAGTCCTTTGTATGCTGCTGTTACTGTGCCCTTGTTAAGGGTTCAGTTGCAATGACCCCCAAAATCAGAAATAGCCCATACAGGCCAGGATCCAGAATAGTAGTCAAAAGCAGGGCAAGTTTTACTTTGCAACGAAGCACTTAATAGTCCTTTATTCTGACCTGCACTCCTCTGCCAGTCTTCACTGTGTTTCTTGGCAGCTCTTCTGATCTTTATTGCTCTACTGCAGTCTTCTGTCTGGTCTAGGTTTGGATATATACATCTGCAACTCCTGCATCTGTCTCCTGTTCTTCTAAAAGCAGTATTAGCAAAACCTGCCAAGATACATCCCTTTTAATGATTGAGTGGAATAGACTAACAGTCAGGCTTACTCTGGAGCAATTTAAAACTCTGTTCCAGTATCCCTCCGATCTGTTCTTTATATGGGTATTTCTGTGGCACTGTAATTTCTTCCTGACCTCTGTGCTACATCTAGGGATGATACTTCTATGAATGGAAATTGGTGCTTTCCCCTACTGCCCTTAAGGGAATATTAATGAGTTTCCTGCCTCTTTTGTAATCCGGTACTGTATTTCTGTTTTGCCTGTGAGGGGTAGTATTTATTTTGATTGATGCTTTTAGGTGGGATGGTGCTTGGATACAAAGTGCTATATAGATACCTTATTAAAAGGCTGTTTCCCAGAAACTATCATGTATCAGTTAGCAGCATACTGATGGAAGTACACTTGGGGTGGGAGAAAAGGAGGAAATCAGAAAAATGAACAAACAGTTGCACTGTAAGCAGCCCTCCCCTTCTGTTCTTTCCTCTTTTGCCTCTGTTCTTCATGTCCTGTAATTTCATAGCTGGTAGAGGATGAAGAAGACTAGTTTGAAAGAGAAGGTGGCCTGGACAGGGGTTATGAATTGAGGGCTTTTAAGTTTTCTTTTTGCCATTGCTGTGATACATCCCACAGCTTTGTGTCCTTTGTCATCTTGTCTTCCTGGTAAAATGCTGCAGCTGCTTCTTTTTGCTTTTTTCTGTTTTAATAGCTCAGTGCTGAGAGTGAACTGAGGAGTCAACAGCAGTTTGGAGTCCTGTGTTGAAGAGATGAGCTGAGACAGTCTGGGGAGCTGAGCAGATTTCCTTTTTGTGATGCCAGCCAATAAAGGTGCTTGGCTAGAATAGGCAAGGGTCATGAAATGTTATTTCCTTACTGCATAGTTCAGTGGAGATTAAATTATTTTTTAAGGAAACAATCAGGTGAACAGTATGTTGTGGGATTATTTATCATTTTCTACATACAGAAAAAAGGCCTCCAGTTCTCTTTTCTAGACATAATCTAGTAGATTCTCTATGGACTAGGTTTAGCCGCTTTCCCTGGCATCTCCACTACCAGGATGTTATTTTGGGTATTCATTCTTACTTCTCTTTTTTTTTTTTCTTTTCTTTTTTTTTTTTTGAAACTCTGATCTCTTGCTTCAGTTTGGAAATCGCATTGGGATGATTTCTCAAATCTGCTGTGAGTCACACTCATGTTCCCTGAAAGGGGGCCGTAACATCTGTGGAATTAAGGGTCATAAAGGAGGAATGTAGGATCCATGGTAGAGTTTTTATTCTGTAATGTGGTGCAACGGTGAAAGTCCGCAATGATTGAAGAGGCTTCTCTAACTCTCCCCCCTTCCTGCCAACTCCTGTGCAAGTCTAGTTTCAAAAAAACAGCTTTTTGGACCTAGTTGGATATTGCCATTACCTCTGGTCTCAATGACACTGTATATTTCCTGTCTCTTTTAAACTCTGTTCTCTGGGAAGATGATAGAAGCTCTTAAACTCTGGGCCTGACTTTTATGTTTTGCAAAGCTATATATATTTGTGTAGAACAAGATATTGGTGGCTGAGTAAATACAGAGAAGGTGTCCAGAAAGAAATTGAGTCTGTGGGCATGTTTTCCATGCTGCCACACAGTGGCATTTATGAAGAAACTAAGGTGGTGGGGTCAGATCACATTTTCAGCCTTCAAGTAGGACATGATGTGCTGTCATTGCATGAAGGCTGTGTAAGAGCTGGCCAGCAGCAGGAATAATCAGCTGTAAAGATCTCAAGTTTAATTTTCCAAATTGAAGGGGGATTTTGTTAGTTAGATTATTTTATAGTAGGAAGTTTTCTTGGTTGCTTGAACACTTGATTTTATTCTTTTTTTGTTTGTTTATTGGTTTGTTGATGTGTGTATCTGGTACTGTGGTTTAGAAGTGTGAAAGAATGACATCATTAGCCAATACAGGGGCCCTAGAAAGAAAAAGAGACACACAAACCAAAATCACCTTTGCATAGATACATTTATATGTGCAAAGGGAAAAAAGGCTTACTGCTAGGATAGTTAAATTTGCTTGGAGAAGTTGAGTGGTATTGGCGAAAGAATGCTGTTGCTATTTTAAAGTGAGTTTCCATAGGGAAAATTTGCTGTTATAGTTGATGCTGACAAACATATTCTGTGGACAAGGCTCCAGGCTGGATCCCCTCCCTTCCCAAGGAGCGGCACTGAGCTGCCCTTTGCTTCTCTGCTAGCAGGGGAGGGGGGTAGCTGCTCTGCTTTGTGTGTTTCATTCTTTTGGGTGTAGCACAGATGGGATTTTTCCTGTTGGAAGCCCCTATCAAAGCCTCAGTTTTGCTTCCTGCCATCTGAAGGTCGGTGCGATAGTGGTGTCGAGCTGTCGATGAGCTGGATTCGCAGCCAGACATGGGGGATTATTGCAGTTCAGCTGTAAAGAGCAAGTTCTGCCCATATTTATCCTGGTGGGTGCTGCAGAAGTTAGTGTCGCTCTGAAGTGGATGTGCTTGGTCTGCTTCCCTTGTTGGGACACTGGCTTCACAGCTCACCTGGCCAGACAGAATTGAGGAAGGATGACTTGTCGTTTTACAAGATGGCTTGGAGGGGAGGGAAGGATGGTGGGATGCTGCTACTGTAACATCTTCCTTGCTGTAAGCTGGTACATTCCCTAGTTTTTGCCATTCTTGAGGTGTTTATAATCTAGGTTAGCCAGAAGCTTGAAAACTGAGGCGACAGGAGAAAGCCTAGAAGGGATAGAATGGGCTGGAGATTTGTTACCCAGATCAGGCTTATGTTGTTTTCCAGGGTTCAAGGGAACTTGTGTCAATGGCCTTTAAAAGGAATTTCATGGCAACAAGGTGGCCACATTGTTCCTGATATCACTTGTTATTCATTTCCAGGAAACGGTCTATCATCTTACCATAATCTCCCTCCCTCCCTCTCCCCGCCTCCCTCCCCTCTCTCTCCTCCCTTTCCTCTCCTTCTCCCTTTCCCCCTATCCACTTGTCTGCCTCTTTCTCCCTCCCTTTGTTAGAGGGACCGATACTTCCTTGCAAACAGGAAGAGAGGCGAGAGCAGCCCTGTGCGCAGTGTGAATGAACTCCAGTAACCTTGTCTCCTTTCTCCTCCTCTCAGTTGCAGAACCAAGGACATCTGGCAGTCAGGAGAGAGCGAGGGAGGAAACAGAAAGGCACAGCCCATTTCAGGATCTTACCCACCCTGAAAGTGGTCACACATATGCTCTCTTTTTCCTCTTGCTCCATGTGTTGACATGGCACTCTTTGATCAGGCAGAAACTGTGAGGTAGGCAAGGGCAAATTCAAAACCTCAGCCTTTGCAAGGCAAGGTATAATGAGAGGCAGGTGAGAGGGGAGGAAGCATCTGCTGCTGGATGAGGCATGTGAACAGGAGAGCTGACTTGCAAAATAGTTGCTGTTGGGGATGAGGAGTTGCTTTGCAGAGCCTGTAGCTCCCCGGGTTGGACTGGCGTCAGCACATTCTGTCATCATCTGATATAAAATTTGGGAAGCCCTATTCCCAAAATGGGGGGAATCCACGAACTATGTAGGAAAGGAATCTTGTACTCTGCAGATCATGGACAAGGAGTGAGTTTGGTTTTTTTATGTGGAGCAAAGCAAAAGTACTTTGGGCTTGTTCTTTCCCTGAGTTATTGTATTCTGTTTGGTGGTACAGTTGTGCTTTATGATCCTAATTCACTTTGCTAACCTGTTTGTTCAGTTGTTTCAGTCCTGTGTTCCTTCTTGCTTGATGTAGGGTGCAACTGGCTTGGAACTTCTGTTGCTGCCATTGTTTGTTTATAATAGCTATTCTGTGGGTGAAGAGTGCTTAAGTCCTATTAAGTTCAGATTCAGAAATGCCCACAGACCTCTTTGCATTTTGGTTGTAATATAAGGTCTAATTTTGGAAGGAAAGTTATGCAGACTTCCTTCTAGTCTGCCAGAACTCACCTTTAGGTTGTTTTTCTGTAATAACCTGACTTTCCCTTCCTCGGTTTTCTTCTATTCCTTTTAAGCATACCATCTTTCAGAATAATACTTTTCATCCTAACACCATTGTTACACCTCTCTGCTTCTCTTCCCAGTGCTCTTTCCAACCAATTGACACTCGTTTGTTTATTTTAATCTGTTCGGTTGTTAGTCACTTCTGCTGTTGTTCTCTGAACCTCTGCCATGGTTTCCATACCTGACTTGGGTAGGAGACTGCATGCTTTGTGTTGAGACCAGACTAAAGCCAGCAAGAGCTGGATGCTGCAGTGAGAACCCAGTTCAAAGGACGAGACAAATGTGTAGGAAAAGGCCATGCCAAAAGTCAGCAAAGTCATGGGTAATAAAGGAGTTGGTCAGCAGCAGGAGTAAAAGCCAGAGTGGGGTGGGGGTGGAGGGCAGGCTCTGAAACTCAGAGCCAGTGGGAGAAGTGGGAATAAGACCCTTAAACTGAGGGCAAGAGACTAGAATGCAGCTGCCCATCCCTGGGAAGCAGGCTGCGCAGCCAGGACTGACTTCTAGGACTCTTCTGCGTAATTGTCAGAGGTGGCAACAACTTCAAAAGGCTCACAGACCAGTGCTACAAGCTTGGGCAGCTGCTCATGGTCAGCTAAAGCTTAGCTGGACAACAAATGAAAGCAATCAGGAGGCCGAAGCTTTTCAGCTTGGGACTGATGGTGGCTTACAGACTTCTTCCAGTTTGTGGTTGTCTTTATGCTTCTGAGAGATCAAAATGGATAATGCGATTTCAAACTGTGTCCCTTCAGTTCTCTGTAGAGAGGGATTTACAGCAGGGGCACAGAGCTAGTCTGTTCCCTGAGGGTTGCAGAACTGTTTTTCCCATTCTTCATAAACATACTGTTCAAAATCATTCTTTATGGTATCCTGTTGCACTGCTTTGCACACCCTGCATTTTCATGTTTTGTCCCTCCTGTTGGCAACCTGAAGGTGATTGTTTTTCCTCATAAATTTCAACAGTTTTCACATGTAATATTACTTAATTTTCAAAGTGACAGATTCTTTTTCTGTCTTGAAAGGTGTATCTCTTTCAACTTTTTCCTAATTGAAACTTGTTATATGTATACTTTTGCCCTGTTCAGAGCCCCTCTATCTGTTCCAGTGTTTCTAGAGAAATGTGATGATGCAGAGGGAACAAAGAAGAATGAGCCAACCTGAACTGGGAATAATCTTTGTTTCTCTGAGACAGCTACAAGGTAGTACCAAGACCCTAGGGAAGATTTGTGAAAATCCTCTGGCTGCTACACCAGACACAGTATAGGAAGAGCATTGGGTCACAAAATATGTTTACTCCCTATGAAAGGATTGGAACAGCGGCGTCTTCCAAAGGGCTTAGCTTTGTGCTGGTGCTGTAGTGTCCTGTAAAATCTCAGTGCAACAGGTGGGTGTTTTTTCTTGGCCATTTAGATCTGCAGCCAGCATTTGATACCCAAGGTAGTGCCATCACTGTGTGAGTTGTTGATTCCAGCAGAGGCCATTATGCGCTGCCCATTATGCGCTGCCGTGGGCCCAGCTTTCAGACGTTGATTCACACTGGGGGCTGGCACTCGTATTGCATGTTAGAATACATTTAGAATCCAAAATACCAATTTATATCCCTGATTTGGTTACCTCTGAAAGATAGTCCTTCCTGTCAGATGCATTTGTTTGCCAACAGCCCATGCACAAAGGCACAGTCTTGTTGACACACAGCAAGCACAGTCATATTAACATATGTATACAAATGTAAGGTCTCTTCTGCTGATGCTGACATGCTGCAGAGCAAAAGATGTATGCTTGTGATTCATTACAGAACTGAAACGTAGCCATATATTTTTCCCTTGACAGAACACTGTTGGATATTGTAATTTATAGGGCAAGGACTGTGATGAGTAAATCCTGTTTTGAAAGATCCCAGAGACTTGAACAAACTTCCTAAAAATCTTCTATTTCATCTGAACATCCAGTATTTGGAGGTAAAGGGCTCGTTGTACTATTCCTCTGATTATTCCTGTGTTCCATAGCACGGTTTCTTCAGAGATATGCTTGCATCTGGTCTGATTCCTGATTGTTAAACTTCTCACAGAAGGCACCAAACAAGGAATACAGGGAGAGGACAGCACTGTTTAGTGGAAGTGTCACAGTAACTACATCTGGCTTATTTGGTTTCTTTATGTGCTGTGCTGGTCAATGCTATCTCCTTTACTTATCCTCAATGAATGTTGGACAATAGTTTGGTATATTCTGTAGCTTTGTGTCTGTTGATGACAGATCAGATCAAAGACTTCCAGAAGAATGCATAAGTGCTTCATCTGGCTTGGAAGAGGACTCCAGCTGAGAGAATGGGATGAGACTTGCTGGAGGGAGTGATGAGTGTTTCTGGCATTTAGCATGAGGTACAAGAGCCAGGGCTGCCATCTTTAGTCTCTGAAAAAAGCAGTACTTTCTGATGCAAGAGTGCTGATCTGGAGACCATCAGTATCTGTGTTGTTCAGTTGTCTCAAAAGAAGGGAAGAAGGGAAGAAATGGAGTAGAGCAAGGCTGGTGGCGACACATTTCAGAAGTGTTTAGTGTCATATTTGATACATGGGTGGCAAGGGCTGGCAGAAAATTGTTTCCCTCTATGTGTTTCCTCACTGGCATATGTCTGGTCATCAGGTTCCTCTGTTCAAGACTCTGAAGTGATTAGAAGTGATTGCTTCATTTCTTGTCACTTGGCCAGTCCTGAGTTCTAAAACCGAAGGAGTTGAGACAGACAGTGGGAGGCAGCATAGCAGATTATGTCAAGAAGACAGTGTTCCCTCTTGTAGTTATGGCTTGCATCACCTTTCTGCATTTTTAGTTGAAGTGGTGGTGCAGATCGGAAGATGCGAATCTCTAATAACACGATTCTTAGTACAAAACTTGACAAGATTTCTCGTCATTTTAAAACAATCCTCATGCATTTCTGTCAAAATTAAGTCCCGGGTCTAGTTATACAACCTCTCACTTGTGTACATGTGTGGAAAATGGTAGTTTAGGTTTCTTTACCTAGCACTAGAGTGCTGCTGTTTGTAGTTAGGTCAGTTTTCCACAGCCTGCAACTGTTACTGCACCTACAAAACCAAAAGACGCTGTGTCTTAGGAGCAGAGAAGACAAGCAACCTTTCCTATCTGGCCCATTCTGTTTTGGGAAGGCTGGAGGCTGGTGCATGAAGCAGGAACACGTGGGTTTGTTTTACAGCACGGAGATAGTGGCTGGTAGGCCTTACCCCTTGCTGTGTCCTGGATATGCACAGGAATTTATACTCCCTTCCCTCTTGGTAGCTGCAGACTTCTCAGGATGTCTGCAGTCTCTTAGATGCACCCTTTGGGCTCCAGATGTCTTGCTGACAGCAAGTTTCACTCTTGCAATGTCAGTCAGGGTTGTGTGGATCACACAGTTTTGAAATTCCATCAAACTGTACTCTCCCGGTTTTTTTTTCTGGAATACATTGCCATTGTGGCTGGGATGCATTAAGACTGGGTGACTGAACTGAAGGCGGTGGGGCCTGAGCACTGTCATTCAGTTCCTCAGCTGGGGCATCAAACTCTTCCTTTGAAAAATTGCTGTGGTACTGCTGCTGGTGATTCATTCTGCACAATAATTAATCTTTGAGTGAGTCTGTTGCATGGTTTACAGGAATGTGGAGATGAACATAGGCAGTGTGCTTACCTTTCTTATTTCATGCCCAAACATATCTGGAGACATCTGATATTGGCATCAGTGAGGAGCTTACATAGGACTGGGAATACAACTCGGGTGTGGGTTTTTTTCAGTGAAGTTCCTGTCTTCATCTGATGTTCTGTGCCTCTCCAAGATTCTCACCTGCTGCAGGATTTTCTGGGGAGACTTTTTAAAAAAAAAGTTGGTTGTGATAGCCACATTGTTCCTTTGAGGACCACGAGTCTCTTTGAATTGGTTGCAAATCAATCAACACTGTAGCCTCCCACGGCAGAATTTCTTCCTTTATATGGCTTTGAGTTTCATATTTGCTGTCAATGCTTTTGTCCTAGATAGTCTCTTTCTTTCCCCAGCAATTCAGTGGCTGCGTGCACCAAAGGGGAGGAGGGAGCTCTGGATTGCTTATACAGTCTGAGGCTGTATTTACAAAGGTCACGTGAATTAATGTGCCCTGTGGGTTTTAACACCTGCATCCACAGTGTAATGGGAGATGGCAGGAGCTCAGCAGGCTTGACAGTATGACTTGCTTTTATACTTAATGACTGGTTTAGAGTACTGGGAGGGGGGTGGTTTGTGGAAGCATTGCTTTCATCCTTGTCTTTGGCGTTCTAAGAAAAATTGCATGGTCTGGTCCAGATATCCAGGAGGGAAGAAGGGATGTTAGATGGTGGGTCCTCTGCCTCTTGATGGTCAGCACTGCAGTGTGTTAGGCATGCCCCTAATTACCTGATACTTTTGTATTTGAGCTGCTGCAGAGCTTTCTGTCACCTCTCGTCTTTCAGAGAGTGACAGGCTTCCAGTCGTGAGCTCAATCACTCAAGTTAAACTGGTACAGGCCTTTCACGTAGTTGCTTTTTAAACCAGTTAATCTCTTTAGCTTGCATTGGTAAATCACTGAGTTAAGATCAACTGATCAAATGCATGTTCAATCAGATTAAGGGTGTTTACATTAGCAGTTTGCATCAGTTTCACTGAGTCTGTGTAGTCAAATCAGTAGGACCTTTTTCTGTGCAGGTGGGGATTTTTGGAAGAAGTGATTGGATTTGCTCTGCAGTTTCAGGTTCTGTAGTGGAGTTTGGGCTGTATAATGAAAATGCTTTTCAGTATGGTTTCTAAGTTCCAGAAAAGCTATCCTCAGTAGGTTGGTGGTGAATCTATTCCTGAGGGTGGCATCATGGTCATTTGCTATAGGTATGATGCTGGCTTTCAATTATTACCTGTAAGTGAAGGGAGGATTTATCGTCTTTGATACATCATCGATCTTTCTCACAGTCTTTGGCTACTGATAGTAATAGGGAACTTCAGTGTTTATAGTCTCTGCTAAATAATTATCTTGTACAGTTTTCTATATGCTCTGCAATACATACTACAAAATCCGGGGCAGCTAGCAGCAACGAGCTATTTGTTTGTTACTAGAAGCTTTAACAAAGGCCACTGCTTATAAAGTCTGAAATTTCCCTCTTAGACACTTGGAGAGGTCAGGGCTGAAGTGCCCTGGTGGTGTTAGCAATAGTGAAGACTTCTGCTTTGATAAACCTTTCAGCAATCAAAGGATAGTTTTGCACCTGGGTGTGCTAATCTTGTACCTTTTACCACAGTTTGCTCAAATACTGTGTTTCAAGAGTATAAACATTGATAAAACAAAGCTAATTAAGGAAATGAAATCTTGAAGCTTGCTTGTGGTGCAGCCCTTAATAGATTTTGGAAATTAATATCTCAATAGTTGAACTCTTGCCTCTTTTGCATCTGTTTTTTTTTCCACAGGTACTTCCTTTCTGACTTTGAGTAGCAGAGAAAAACTAAAGACCTTGAAGAAAGACACCTACAGCCCCTTGCTTGGCAGAAACAATGCTGCAGCGATGAGATTACAGTGAGCCCTTCCTGTGTGGCCTCCATGGGTCCCACTCAACTCAGCACACAGGATCATGGGAAGAGGGTGGCAAGTGTATTTGAGATGGAGGAGGAAGGGCTTTCGCTCTTCCCTGGCTCAGAGAACCCCCCTGAGCATGCAGGTATGGAAAAATTCTTACTAAATCCACGCAAGCTAAAGGCTGTCCATTCTTTCAGCTGCAAGCAGAATTGATAGTTGGCAAAATTTTAGGGCAAATTCTGAAGTGCTTGAGGCACTCAGAGATAATGTCTAAGAATAGAATCAGTTACTGATAATTGAAGACAACTGGGTTTATGTAGGTGATAAATATTTTGCTTATTTGACCTTTTAGAGGCTGGGTTCATGGCACTAAAATGAATTTATTTTTGTTAGCCTTATCAAAAGCTGCTGAGCAATAAAGTTTTACTACAGGTGACAATCCAACAAGGATAGGTGGTGCAAAGAAATAATATATTTTTGCAGATTCATATAACGAGAAGACAGTAGAAGTTTCCTCTACATATTTCTTAGGTTAACTGAGGTTAAAGAGCATCAGGAAATAGAATGGAGATTTTGTAGTTAAAATTGCTGCTCATGACCACAATCCTACACTTTAAAACTGTACGATGACATAGTGTAGCATCTCTGGACAGGTAACAGGTAAAAAAGGAAAACACATGTGCATAGTGTCAACAGCTTAATGAAAATATGACAGATAAATGTATTTGCTCAACTGTGAGGAAAGGGGCAATCCCCGATATAAAAAGAAGAGGTAATCTGAACATTGAACAAGGACTCATCAGTAGAGTAGAAACAAAGAGAGTAATTAAAAGGTAATATATTAGCCAATAAAAGTCCTTAAACCATATTTGAGGACAGGAAAAGAAAGCAACTGATAGATTGTTTCCTTACAAAAATGCAAGGAAAAAAGTCACAAAATGTGAAAAAAAAAATATATAATAGGGTATCTTCCAAAGGAGGACCCTAATGAGAGCTAAAGATGGCATTCATGCTTGATATTTCTTATGCTATTTTTGTGTTATCTTTAAGTACAGAAAATGACAATAATCAGCTATATAACTAAAATGCTTAGTGTTCAGAGATGGAAAATAATTTACATAGATCAAAGAATAAGCCTATCTGTCTCAATAAAGCAGTCGTAGAAAAGGTAATAAGGTGTTTATGTAACGTCTTAAAGGCAGCTAAGAAATCCACAAGATGGACAGATTCATCTGTGGAAGTCATTGGATTACTCTGCTGTTCCTCAGAAGCATATGAACATCACTTAAGGCTTTGGAAAAGTTGTTATACCAGTTAGTCTGCCATTGCATATATTTATACTAAATAATCTGAAATAACTGTATACATTGCATAATTTCCTCTTGGTAACATATTGTGTGAGGAGAAATAATTGGTAATATATTGTGTGAGTCAAACAAGAAAGGAGAATATCAGAAATTTAACCTTTCTGATGACATTTTTTTGCTGAGAGTGAGAAGTGCAGGCTGAAATGAGTGACCTCCAGGCCTCTGTAAAATCAGTGGGATTGAAAATCAACACCAAGATACTTATGACTGAAAACTAATATGTAGTGAGGAACACTAATAATGATTTCTGAGACTAACCTAAAATGGTTTACCCCTTTCAGGAACTTGAGCAGAACAGTAAGTGTAAACAACAGTAAGGATTAGAAGTATTAGAACAGTAAGTACAAAAATTAGACATGCAATTGTAAACCTGATGTTGATCAGGAAATGCAGTAGCTGTGTCCTGCAAACCTATCTATATGCATTAATTCCAGTGTAAAGGCTTTCCAGGCATATCTAAGCATAATCTGGAGACCTATCAAGACGTTGCTTGTAATCTTTATGAGCAGCTGCCATAGAAGAATCTGTAATATCTGACATATGGAAAAATACCTGCACTGTGAGCTGTGTAGAGTATCGGATGTTGGCCTGTCTAGAGTTAAATGAAATGAAAAGAGAGATAGCTAGTAGGCTGGAATGCTTAATTTAAGGTGCATTGGAGAAAACCAAAGATGTTTTCAGAATACAGAGCCGCTGCTAATATTAAGATCTCTCAGAATGATGTAGGAAGAACTGGGAGGTGCTGCCTAAGAGCATCTGAAATGTGAAGCAGTAGTGCAGGGCCTGTGTTTCAGATAGAATAACAAAGTTTAGTAAATGAACTGTCACTATGAGAGCGTTTCAGTTTTAGGAGTGGGGAGCACTCTCCTTGAAGAAGAAATGATGGCTTTGGGGCTCCAAAGACTCGCAGAGCTTGTGCGGGTGTGCTGCTTGCCTGTATATACACTCCACGAGGTGCTGTGTTTTGTCTTGACAGTTTCCCTAAGTGTTCCAGTTACAGGGATTGCCTGCTCAGTCTGCTTTTTGTAGGGTCGCAGTTTCAGGACTGGGTTTTTTTGTCACTATTAGATTGATGAACCATTTTTCCTTATTCTTGTGCATAAGTATGGCAGAGAATAGAACTAGGAGAACTGGAGGTGAGTTCTGAAGAAACTTACTTTCTGCACAGTCTTGGATTTCAGGTCAACTTTTTTGTGGGTCTTTCTCACATTGGGAACTTAACTGTAACTGGAAAGTGCATAAGAGCATCTGGCCTGAACATGTTTTGGCTCTTCCACTCTGTTTTGGAGAGGAGCAAGTGTGAAGCTGTATTTGTTTATATATTTGAGGTGAAACCTTGGGGATTATGTCAGTAGTTAGTTTGTTGCAGAAGATATGCCTGTCTAGAAGGGGAGTGTGTGAAACAGGATCTTTTCATCCATGTGTTTGGGAGATGGTGGGTTTGAGTGAGGATACTGGTTATTTTAAGGAATGTGGTGGTCAGCTGCAAACATGCTTCCTTCATGTGTGGGTTTTTTTGTTTTGTTTTGTTTTGTTGTTTTTTTTTCCCCTGGGTACTGTTCATTTCAGTAGAAAATCCCCCCTTGAAGCGGAAGAAGGGCCCAGCCCCTAAGATGCTGGGAAACGAAGTGTGCAGTGTGTGTGGGGACAAGGCCTCTGGCTTCCACTACAACGTGCTGAGCTGTGAAGGCTGCAAGGGCTTCTTCCGCCGCAGCGTCATCAAGGGAGCACAGTACCTCTGCAAGAACGGTGGCAAGTGCGAGATGGACATGTACATGCGTCGCAAGTGCCAGGAGTGCCGGCTGCGCAAGTGCCAGGAAGCAGGCATGAGGGAGCAGTGTGAGTGCAGGAAATGGTGCATGGGGGCATGGTGGTGTTGGGACAGGAGGCGTGTGGGAGCAGGCTGCGGGGGTGATGGGTGTAAAGCAGGAGGCAGTGCGAATGCTTGGGAAGGAGGGGACACAGCCATGCAGGCTGTGTGTTGAAATGTGTGTGGGAAGTCACTGAGAGCTTAGCAGGGATCACATGGGGAGGTGAGGCTGTTAGTGGAACACCACTGGTGTGCTGAGAGCCGCAGCCTTGCTTTATTCCTTATAAGAACTCGTGGACTGTGAGAGCAGAGGAAGGACTCGCACATTCTTCAGGATGCTGTGAAGTGTATCAGTAAACTCAGGCTTCTGTCCTGTGATCGGGACTGCAGGATCGGTCACCATGCTCCTTGAACAACAGGCACTTTCCTTTGCCTCCTACTGTGAGCTTGTGACAGAGGTCAAGGGCAGCACCACAGTACTGCAGCTGTGTTTGTGCAAGAGCTGATCTCATTGCTCCCTTTAGTGAAATCTGCTATTTTTCTCACACAAGTAATAAGGCTGTTGTTCCTGAATATTCACCAGTGTTTCTGTTCACATGTCAGGAACAGCTCTCCTTGGCAAAGGCATCCAAGTTTCATCCCTTTGGTGGCCAAGACTGACTGAATGGATGCTTGATTAATGTTAGATCTGTGTGAAGTCTCCTTTTCTGACATCCAGCACCCAGAACAGTGAGGAACAGGGAGTATTTCAGAAACATCTTGTAAAATAATGCTACACCAAGGAGACATGCTGTTTGGTTTTTCCAGCATAAAACAAAACAGATCAGTATCTGTCTCACTGGTTTGTATCAGCATTACATATGCTGTGTTTACCTCATTTGCCCCTGTTCCTGAGAGCTACAAAACAGATATATTTGAAAAGTGATGTGGTAAGACTGCCTGTTCACTTTGCTTCTCTTTTGTTGCAGGTAGATAGAGGGAGCCTCAGTATGTTTCTATATTTACTCATTGTCTTGTGTTGAAGACAGCTCAGGAAAATTAGGTCAAAAGTGTTATTATTAAGAGCTTGGCAATTCCTGTCAATGCTGTAATCCCTACTGCAAATTTGCCGTGTTAATTTTGACAGAAACGGAGGGCTTTTTCCTCCAGCTGTTTCACTTGGAAGGTCATTCCAGAACTTCCCCCTTGTAATTGCTGGAAACATTCTTCTAATTCCCAGACTGAAGTTATTCATGGCCAGTTTATTGTTCTTAAGCCAGTGTGAACTGTGAGGTTAAATAGTTCCTTCCTGGCAAACCAAGTAAGTTAGATTGCTTTGAATTTAGCATGGTGCAGAAGGCAGTTTTCAAGATTCAGTAATAGCCAAGTGACAAGTTACCAGTTATAAATCCTTTGTGCATCTGAGTCCCAAGTTGAGGGACTGTAATCACTTGAATTAATTACTTGTCTTCTTAAACTAACACTGTGAGTAGCATTCTCTAATCTTACAGGTCCTCCTTATTTTGGTAATTGTATTGAATGTCTTTGCTGTTAGAATTGTAAATTTTGTGTGTGCATGTACCTGTGCATGCATCCTCCCTGTTAGAATTCGGGGATAAAGGGCCCTCTCAGCTTGAATGTGTTATGTTCTTTATCTGTCCTTCCAATTCCAGAGTACTCTCTCACAGTAATTCTCCAGTTCTTGTCTTCATGTTTAACATGATTCATTTAAGAAGCGTAAGTGTATAATTGTTCAGTTTTGGGCCCTGCTTTTCTGTATAGCAGCTATGTGTCTTTGTTACCTGTGCATAAAAAAACGGCCGAAGAATCTTTCAGCATTTTTAAAATCTTGTTTGTAAGTCAAGCTTTGTTTATTTATCTTTGTTCCTGAAGATGCGGAGGTTTTTTCCCAGTCAGTCCCTTTTCTGCTCCTTGTTGTTCATCATTAACTTATAGGATGATTCTCTGGAAGATAACCCTTGCATCCAGGTATATCTGCTAGTTTCCTTTTATTTTTTTGGATTTTTTTCAGATAGTTTTTGCAGCTTTGGCTTAAAGAAACAACAGACCTTCTCTACATTCACATCAGTGAATTCTTCAGTTCACAGAATCACCCTCAGTCCTTCTTAGGGCTGCTTTCAGTCCAGTCTCTGCCCTGCCTCCATTTGTGCTTGGGCTTGCCCTGACCCATGTGCAGGATCTTGCACTTGTCCTTGTTGAACTTCATGAGGTTCGACAGGCCCACCTTGCAAGCCTGTCAAGGTCCCTCTGGATGGCATCCCTTCCCTCCAGCTTGTAAACCACAACCACACAGCTTGGTGTCGTTGGCAAACTTGCTGAGGGTGTGCTCAGTCCCACTGTCCGTGTCACTGACACAGACATTCCCAGTACGGCATGACACAGTGCCGGTCCCAGTACCAACCCTGAGGAATGCCACTCATCTTGGAATGCTACTGCTTTCCACTTGGACATTGAGCCACTAACCACAACTCTTTGAATGCAGCCATCCAGCCAATCTCTTAACCACCATCCGATCTCTTATCCACCAATCTCTGATCCATCTGTTAAATCCATGCCATTCCAGTTTAGAGATGCATTGCTCCTGAGCTTGGAGGAGGTGCTCCTTAAATATTAAAAACAGCTTTCTTGGGCTTTCTCTTTCCTTCAGCATTTTATCCTGTAGTACTTTACTGAGCAGATCCTTGAAGAGTCCAGAGTCTGCTCTCCTGAAATCCAGGCCAGTGAGCTTGCTGTGCTCCCTCCTCGTTACTCCAAGGGTCTTGAAATTCATCATTTCATGATCACTGCAGTCCAGGCTGCCCTTGAGCTTCATATTCTCCAGCAGGCCCTCCTTGGTGAGAGCAAGGTCCATCACAGCACCTCTGCTCATTGGCTCCTCTATCACTTGGAGAAGGCAGTTATCATTAACACATTAGAGGAACCTCCTGGATTGCTTATTTGCTGCTGCGTTATCTCTCCAACAGATATTGGGGTGGTTGAAATCTCCCAACAAGACCAGGGCTTGTGAATGTGAGGCCATTCCTGTCTGTCTATAGAGGGCCTGCTCCACTCAGTTTTCTGGTCAGGTGACCTTGTAACAGACCCCCTCTATAATGTCACTTCCCTGGACAACTTTAGTTCAAATCCCTCTTCACAGGCTGGCAAGCCTATGAGTGAAGATGTGCTTCCCCTTCTCTGACAGATGGACCCCATTAGCCCCCCATAAATCAGATGCCTCCGATTTGTTCAGTTCCTTACCATATTACATCCAAATGACATCTCCTTTGATTTAACAACTGAAGAAGACTTCTAGCCCTATTCCTGAAGGACCTGTGGTTGGTCCTCAGTACGTTTTATGCAAAGCTTTTCTTTCACTCTTCATCTTGCACCATGTTACTGCTCTACAGTTTGCTGCAGATGGCCTGTGTAGCAAATTATCCTTTCACTCTCAAAATCCATCCAGGAATGGCTCTGACCTCTGAAGAGGAAGATGAAATGCACAAACTGTTAAATTAACAATGTTGGAATAAGGCATAACAGCAGAATAGTAGGAAATACAGTGGACGCACCATGGCATGTTAAAGGAGCACTTGTTGGTATCTGTTATAACATGACATTTTAGGGAATTGCTCAATGGGGAAAGTCACTGTTGTTTTTCTGAGATCTGCAGGGCATCGTGAAAGGAGCTTCTGCCCTTTGTGAACACTTTGCATGACGGTATGATTAGAAGAAAGGTAATGGAACAACTTAAAGCGGGAATAGAGGGAGAAACAAATGACATTATCACTGTCTGCTGTGTTGTGTACACTCTGCTATGCCAGATACAGGCAGCTGTGATCTCCACTTTCCATCCACAGCACATTACCCTGTGTTTAGTGTAGTTTCCAGTATGCTTCTACGATTGATCACAGGCTATTCCTGCTTTAGATGTTCTGTCTGAAGAACAGATCCGACTGAAGAAACTGAAGAAGCAGGAAGACGATCAGGCTCGGACAGTTGTGGTGCGTCCAAACCCTCCGAATCCGCCAAGCCCTTCCCACAAACTAACGCCGGAACAGCTGAACATGATAAAAAAGCTTGTGGCCGCTCAGCAGCAGTGCAACCAGCGCTCATTCACAGACAGACTCAAAGTGACGGTAAAAAATCTACAAGCTTACAAAAAACTAAGAAAAATTGAAGTTTGGGGAGTTGGGTTTGGGGTGAAATATTTGGGAGAACAGACGTACTTCAGGCGTTTCCTCTGTGGACTAAAGCTCTGTAAAGAATAGCAAAAGATGATGTTCTGATGTTGGTTCATTTTCTTTCATTGTTCATTTCATCTTTTCATCTTTCTGTCCCGGCTTAATCTCTCACATACATCTCTCTCTCTCGCTCTCTCTGTGTCTCTGTATAATCTATATATATATATATGCTGTCTCTTCTCATTCCCACAGCCGTGGCCCCAGATTCCTGACCCTAATAACCGTGAAGCGAGGCAGCAGCGTTTTGCTCACTTTACAGAACTTGCAATTATCTCTGTGCAAGAGATTGTGGACTTTGCCAAGCAACTACCTGGCTTCCTGGAGCTCACCAGGGAAGATCAGATTGCTTTATTGAAGACATCTACAATAGAGGTGAGAGTTTGGCTCCACCACAATACATAGTAGCAGAGATGAAAGAATTTGGAGTTACCCACATGGAGAACTAGTTCCATCCCTTTTTTTGGGATGGTGGACTGAAGGATCTCAGCTATGGGACCATTACTGCAGTGCT
Organism: Lepidothrix coronata; assembly: GCF_001604755.1. Classification (NCBI taxonomy): domain Eukaryota; kingdom Metazoa; phylum Chordata; class Aves; order Passeriformes; family Pipridae; genus Lepidothrix; species Lepidothrix coronata. The sequence goes on from NW_016690181.1 coordinate 4,171,644, forward strand.
AGGTTATACTGGCAAAGGGTCATGGAGGAGAATGAGACAAGTGCCTTGGTAGTGATAAGCAGGAACTTCCCCTTTCCTGGAAGCAGACACCACAAAGGATGCAGCAGAATTTATCTTGGAATTTTTAAGCACTCTTGAGAGAAACTGGAGAGTTTTTGTTTGGGTTTTTTTTTTGTTTTTTTTTTCAGAGATGCTCCAACATTCAACGAATTATTGATGTTGTAACGTTTTTTCCTATTTTCAAATCAAGTATATCCATTTCTGGTTTCAGGTGATGTTGCTGGAGACATCTCGGCGCTATAATCCAGAGATTGAGAGCATCACCTTTCTTAAGGACCTGAGCTATAATCGGGATGACTTCGCCAAAGCAGGTGGTGCATTAGACAGGTGTTTCTTCCTTCCCTGTGTCTTGTGTTCTTACATATTTTCCTTTTTAATGTGGACTGCTGGAAATAGTATGTGGGGTCAGATGAGAAGCTTAGAAGAGGACCAGACCAATAGCCTCAAAAGCCATATATTTTTTGCTTTTAATATGGGTCTACCAGTTCAGTTCATGTCTTTTTCCAGATGTGAACTTGTTTGGGAAAATTTAGACTCTTAAAGGATGAAAATCTAGTAGGAAATGTCCACCTAGGGCTAGCAGCTGGTGTGAACTTCCTTGGTGGTAGAGATGTGATGTGGTCATAGAGCTGTATCAGATCATAGCAATTCAAACCACAGTCTTTTCTCCTTTGCAAGTGTATCACTTGCTAATCCGGATACACACCTCGAGTAAGGACATTAATGTGATTACATGCACTCCGTGCATGGAAGGTCCCCACACATTGCTTTAGATGTTTTATCGTCCCAGTATATGTTGGTCTGTGGTGGCGTGATTTCTGAAGTCTGTTTTTTCAGGAGCTATGAGTGTCTGTAATTTCAGATGAAGTAACAGGAAGTATGTACCTTCAACATTTTTAAAAAAGCAAGACATTAGCTGTCCTTCATGTGATTTATTTTTTTTTAATTATTCTTTGAGTAGCTCTTTAACCATTTATACTTGGGATGGCTTTTATATACAACTTTCCTTTTCAACACTCTTCCTGGTAGCCTTTTTTTCAGGTTATTAGGAAGGCAAATAGTAGGCAGCCAGAAAGATTCCCTCCATTTTGTTTCTCCTTTTCTGATGCAGTTGTACTGCAGGAAATGAGAAACTTGGATGCTATTTTGGAGGAGAGGCCTGAAGTTTTCAGCATGATTACATAGCACAAAAAGACTTGATTTGACAGTGGTCTCTATATGTAATGGCAATAAATATCACTGCATTTCTGCCTGACTGCATGTTTCAAAGGAGGTAGTTGGAAGCCTCAGTCAGGCTCTGCCTCAGCTCTCCCAGCTTTTTGAGATGAAGGAAATGGCATAGTTCAGAGTTCTTGGAACTGTATGTTTTCAGCTCAGACAGACTTCAGATGAATCTGGATCACGGTATTAAAGCTTTTGCTGAAAGCACGAGAGCTACTGGATGTGAAGGAGGTGATGGTGTCAGAGTTGAAAGTGCAGATATTGTACTTGTAGCTTTCTGACTTTTTGATGGACTTATCTGATAAATGATGTGTTCCTTTAGCTGTTGCCCAGTGATGTGCTGTGGGGCATTTAAGGCTCTAGGAAAACCTAGAACCCCACTCCTCAGCCACTGTTGTTGGTGTTCACTAGTAGTGGATTTAAAGGGAAGTTTCATTGGAACATAATGTAAGGGTTTTTCCCTGCCTGCCTGTCTTCCCCACCCCCTGATGTACTGCAGTGGGTTTCTTGCAGCTTATTCCATGAGAGGAAGGAGACAATTGTTACTGCTTCACCTTGTTCTCTTCTGTTCGTTTCAGGTCTGCAGTTTGAGTTCATTAACCCCATCTTTGAGTTCTCAAAGGGAATGAATGAGCTACAGCTTAACGATGCTGAATATGCACTTTTAATCGCCATCAACATTTTCTCTGCAGGTAAAAAGCCAGGGAGGTCTGAGGAGCTGCAGTAGTGAGTCAGAGGGCAAAGAAAGTAGAGTTAAGGAACGTCACAAGCAGAAGAAGAATAATAGAGGGTGTATAGAGTTCAGTGATAAAGGGAGCATGTTATTCGTTATATTCTGAATTCTATAGTGCCGCTTCCAGAAGAAAGCAAATTCCCCAACTACTGAAAAAGTGTATAGAAAAATGGGCCAGTATTTGTCTTCCTTGTTTAGAGATTGCTATTTAATTGTCCCCTTAATGTCCTTGGCACCTCTCTGGTGTGATGCAGGTCCCACAGCATGAGTGACATCTAGTGGGCAAGTGAAAATACCCTGGACATGAGACAGTATTGCTCTGGGCCAGAACAGAGCTTTGCCAAGAAGCCACTTCCATTCTTCTGTCTTGTGACCTGAATTATTGCGTACTTTTTTTCTTTGTTCTTGTTTTCTAACCGGCTCACCTGCTGCAGAGACTTTCTCAATCACTCTTGAGTAGACAGCTTCTCGTTTCTTCTGTGACAGGAATGTGAGACCAAACGGTACTATGTAAGTGTGTTTGGTCTCTAACCTTCCACCTCTGTAGGAGTCAGATTGCATACCCCATGTGCAGGAGACATCACTGAGAAAGAACAGTCACAGACAATTGACATAGCTGCTACAATCATGGATATACCTCCCAGCTGTGCTGGGGGAATGCTAGTGAGGTTTTGGAAAGAGACCATATGAGGGAATAGGGTTAGGCAGGGATGTTAAGTCCAGTGAAGCTGCCTGTGGCAATCTCCTTACTTCTAACCTGCTTTTTGGCAGACCGACCGAATGTGCAGGACCAGTCCTTGGTGGAGAGGCTGCAGCACACCTATGTGGAAGCCCTTCATTCTTACATTTGTATCAACAGACCAAATGTAAGTGCCTGACCAGAACATCTCCAGCAATGATGAGAGCTGATTTTGTGTTTATGCAGACACAGTTCCTGCGGTACTGTTTGTAACAGGTCTCTTGCTGCCTGTGCTGTCATACTTGTCCCTTCTGTGGCACTTTGATAGCAGCTGGACGTGCAGGACTTGTGAGCTGTCACAGCCTGCTGTCCTCTATCATGTTCCATAGTTTAGCCAGCACGGAAAGTCTGGAGTTTTGGAACATGGTGTACTATTTGTGTTCCTCCACACTGAAGCCTCCTGGTGAATGCTGAGTTTAGAGGAAGTCAGGATTGTCATTACAATACATCATCTGTTGTGGTATTTTTTTTCTTTTTTAAAGTTTTAGTGTGAATTTACTAACAGCTGTCTATTTGTCTGACTCTGCAGGACCGCCTGATGTTTCCACGGATGTTAATGAAGCTGGTCAGTCTTCGGACACTAAGCAGTGTCCACTCTGAACAGGTGTTTGCCCTTCGGCTGCAGGACAAGAAACTCCCTCCTCTGCTCTCAGAAATCTGGGATGTGCATGAGTGACCGCATGCTCCCAGAATGCTGACGCGCTGACATAACGCCATCTCCCGGCCTTTGCTAATGAGAAGCCAGCCTCTCCTCTCCAAAGCACTGAACCCTGGGCTAGGCATGCAGGGAGTGATGAGCCCGGGGTTTCAATGTTGTCGTGAGATATGCAGGAGGCAGCTGGGGTAGATCAGATGGAGGGGTTGGTTTTGATGCAGTGCCCATACCCCAAAGGAATAACGTGAAACATTCGAAAACGGTAGAAATGAAGACCTTTCCCCCTGCCCCCCAAGTCCTCTTTCTTCAGAGTCTTTCTCTTCTCTAAGCATATGCTGAAGGTTTGCCCTTTGATCCTCTTCTCACTGATTATGAAAATGAATTTGCAGGAACTTGCCAAAAGCTCTCTATTGAGAGTAACCCAGCTCGAAAGGCTTCTGCAGGGTCCCCAGTGTACCTGGATCTGAGGAGCTCAGGGAAGTCAGTGTGGATGTTCTATGGGTTTCACTGGGTTTCCTATAAATAAAATCTCTTGAATGTGCTGCCCTCTACAATGATTCCAAGAGAAGTAGCTTTTATTTCTTTATTATGAGACTTCATCTCTAGAGCTGCCCTTTATTCTGGCCCTCCTTTGGAAAAAGGATTCCTCTAATATGTAGTGCCCTTTGTCTAACAGGGAGATTCTCTGGGTAGGGAATGTTCGTACATCAAAAAGATGTCAGGCATAAAGTAGTGGACTTTTTTTAAATATAACACATCACAGTTTTATCTCGTGGTTCTCAGACACTTCAATTTACCTTTGATTTGCTAACAGCTGGAAAACTTTAGTTCAAAACAGATCAGGGCATAGATTTTATCTTTAGGAGTGGAATAGAAGAAAGATAGGTGGGAAGGACTGGTACCTAGGTGAGGTAGGTGTGGTGGAAGGATCTCAAAAACTTCCAAGAATCTGAAGCATGTGGTATGTATTCCAAGGTGGGTGTGAAGATGTATTGGCCAAGGAGAGAGGACACACTGCATTTAGTGAAATATGTGGGCATTGCATAAGCTATGGGCTGCACAACTCTCACATCATGGGCTGCAGGAATATTGCGTGTAATCAGATCCACTTGCGTTGTCTTCCTTTTGCCAAAGTCTTTCCAAGGTTTTAGAGATGATAATGGGATATGGAGGTCCCTCCTTGTGTGAGGAGTGCCAACTGCTTTAGAAGGACACTTGGGTCTTGTATCCTTTCTTCACTTCGGGCATTGTGAGATCCACACTGGATTATGCCCCAGGTTTTTAAGTATCCACATTCATAAGTATTCTAGAATTTACAGCAATATTTTGTCTGACAGAAGAGAAATATACTGTTGTAAAACATGTTCCTTACTTTCCAAGAAACATCATCTTATGGCTGATCTCAGAGATGTAACCTTAAGTATCCCGGTAGCTTGGTCTCATGAGTCTTCTCTGTCATAGGGGTCTATGTTTGCTTGCCCAGTGAGCATCCCAAGAGCATAGGTTCACATGGCTCGGGGTTTTTTTTGTTTGTCTTTTTTGGTTTGTTTGTTGTTGTTTTTTTTGGCTGTGTATCTGAGCGCTATGCCCGTGGTGAGGGTATCGTGTCCATTTTGCACTTGAGGTTGGTCCCCTGCCACTGGCCTTCACTCTGCACCTTTGTAAAGCACTTGTAACAATCTGTAAAATAATCTGTTGTTTTTTATAACTCATTGCAATTGCAAAAATTCTTGTTTAAATCTGTATTTTTAACTAATCTGTTTGAGAAATGTTAATGTTTATATAAAAGAATAAAGCCTAATACAGGATTTTGACATTCTCTGATGTGCTGTCATTAGCTCGGAGGAGGGTGGAATAAGTTCTTGCTGTAACAAGCTTAAAGCTGATAAGAACATTGGAGAGAAGCAAGAAGTGGTGAAAAAGAAATAGCAGTGCAACCCCAGGCAGTTTATTTTGGCCTCTAGGATGAGATTTTTAGCTTGATATCCACCTTGCTGTATTGCAGACCTGGCAAATATGTGAAGTGGATTAAGTGCATATCATGAAGACCATGAATTATACAAACATCCTTCATCTTGGTATGTACAGCTACATTCAGAATGTAACCGTTTTATTCCATGTGCTGTACTCCATTTTCTGCATATCATGGCTTGTCAAAACTGAAATGGGAGTCCAGCGTGCCCCTGGCTGTCAAGTGGATTTTCAGATGGACCCTAGCTGATACCTCATATACTGAGACCTTCTGATGTACTCAGAGGAGAATCAACCAGAATACTTGTCCATATGCATTACCTCGAAGGGAGTGGTAGGATGGGAAAGCAGAGAGCTGTCCAGCATTAGCTGCTTCCGAAGTGCTTGATCCTCTGTCACAATGGGAAAGAAAAGCGACCGTCAACTCAGCAACTCCCCACACCACAGGCTATTCTGCTGAAGCCCCTGAGTTACTCTAAAATTTAAATTGAAATCTACTAAACCAGAGGAAGAAGGAGTAGGCTTATAGGAAACTGCACTGAGGTAGGAGATGGGGAGTAATGAGCAGAGCTCGAATGCTCAAGTCAGCCCTGGGTGGACTAGAGGATGGCTGGGCCCTGCTTAAGGGATTGCTAAACAATGAGTCTGTCAACAGTCAGAACAGGCAATGGCAATGAAGCTGCAGCTTCATTTCTAGCTTCAGTTTCTTTATTTTGAGCTGCATCTCCTTAATTTGAAGAGAAAACCTGCATATAAATTTGAGGGATTTTCAAGGTACAATCTATAACATTTGCTGTGTGTGGCATTGGTGAAAACAGTGATTTTCCTTGGCTCTCTCAATTTAACCCCAGCCAGCCACCAAGCCCCACACAGCCACTTGCTTACTCTCCCACCAGTGGGATCAGGGAGAGAATTAAAGGGTAAAAAGTAGAAAATTCATGAGTTGACATACAGAGAGTTTAATAGGGAAAGCAAAAGCTGCACACACAAGCAAAGCAAAATAAGGAATTCATTCACTGCTTTTGGGCAGGCAGGCGTTCAGCCATCTCCAGGAAAGCGGAGATCCATCATGAACAACAGTTACTTGGGAAGACAAATGCCATCACTCCAATCTTCCTCCTTCTCCCCTGCTTTATAGGCTGAGCATAATGTCATACGGTATGGAATATCTCTTTGGTCAGTTGGGGTCAGCTGTCCCTGCTGTATCTCCTCCCAACCTCTCATGCACCCTCAAATTCCTTGCCAGCGTAGCAGTATGAGAAGCAGAAAAGGCCTTGGATCTGTGTGAGCACTGCTCAGCAATAACAAAAACATTTCTATATTATCATCAGTATGTTCAGTACAAATCCAAAACACAGCCCCATAGTAGCCACTGTGAAGAAAATTAACTCTACCCCAGCCAAAACCAGCACACTCCGCCTTGTGCTTCCCTTTTCATTATCATCTAGTCAAATATAAGCTCCTCATTTACATCTTCACATTCCCATTTTTTTGAAAGTGCAGATTAGTACAGAATTTTTGTTTTATAGAAGCTTTCCTGGTTAGCCCATGGAGCTCAAGTAAGCTCAGGTAAGGTGTGGTGGAAGAAACCTTCCTTGAGATCAGTGACCCTTTGTACTTTTATATTTGCAAAATGCTATCTAGGCTTGAGAGTGAGTCCTGCTGCTGTAAGTCTCTATACCCAATTTGTTTCAAATTAATTTTGCTGATTTGGCCACTGTAAAAATCATGGGGTGCTTGAATTACAATCTTGGGAAGTGTTCTCTGTTGGCTATGTTTGCTCATGATTGGTTCAGATCAATGCGGAGGGAGAAAAAATGGGGGTATTTCTGAAAACCCAATTCCTCTGCAGTTTGAAAAGTCCAGGGGTGCATCACACAAAGCATTGCTAGGTGGTCAAGGGAGGTGATTGTCCTGTTTTACTGGTGTGGCCTCACCTTGAATGCTGTGTGCAGTTTTGGTCAATATAAGGAAGATATTAAGCTATTAGAGAGCGTTCAAAGGAGAGCAACAAAGATGATGATGGGCCTTGAGGGCAAGTCATATGAGGAGCGGCTGTGGTCACTTGGTCTGTTCAGCCTGGAGAAGAGGAAACAGGGGAGATCTCATAGCAGTCTACAACTTTCTCTTGAGGGGAAGTGGAGGGTCAGGTACTTCTCTGTGGTAACCAGTGACAGGATGCAAGAGAATGGCCTGAAGTTGTGTCAGGGGAGGTTCAGGTTGAATATCAGAAAAAGGTTCTTCACCCAAAGAATGGTTGGGTGCTGCAACAGGCTCCCCAGGGAAGTGGTCACAGCACCAAGCCTGACAGAGTTCAAGAAACATTTGGACAATACTCTTGGGCGCATGGTACGATTCTTGGGCATGTCCTGTGTGGGGACTCAATGATCCTTGTGGATCCTTTCCAGCTCAGCATATTTGGTGATTCTGTGAATATCAAATCAACTATTTCACCATTTTACACCTCATATATAAAAATATTTTAAACTCTTCGGTTACTTGCGGTGCTTGTGGTTGCATTTTGAGTTTATTTTGGTAATTTTTGTTTTGTTAATAAACGGATTTGGTTGCGCAGTGGTTTATGGGAGCTTGGAAGGAATTAAAAAAGCTGTATCTCAAGCTTTTAATAACCAAATTCTCTTGTAATCTCATGAAGCCTGTAGCAAATCAGCGGGTAAGTAGCTCAATACAGAGGGTGAAAGTACAAGCTGAAGGGTTCCCCATTCTCCTCAGGCAGCCTGCTCTGGGGAGCTGTTTCCCACCCCCACATCCCGCCTCCCTCCCGCCGGCTGCCGCTCAGAGGCCGCAGCGCCCCCTGCGGGAGGCTGGCGAGGCGGCTCCCCCCGCCATGAGGACTAGTGGTTCGCTCCGCCCCGCCCTCTCTGCCCCCCGCGGGCCGCGGTGGCGCGTCCCGCTCCTGGCGCTCGATGCGGAACTGGCGGGGCGGGCAGAGCGGCGGTGGCGGCGGCGGCGCAGGTGAGCGGGGCGGCCTGGCCGGGCGGGCGGTGCCGGTGCCGGTGCCGGTGCCGGTGCCGCAGGCGGCGGGGTGCGTGCACATGTCAGAAGCGGAGCCTGCCCCACCGCCGCTATGCGTGAGTCGGGCTGGGAGCGCAGCCGGCGGCGCTGCCTGCAGTGACCCGCACCCGGACAGCTGCCGGCGGGGCATCCCCGCCCGCCCCGGGCTCCGCCGCAGCCGTCCGGCCGCGCGCGGCGGGGATGCTCGGGAGCGGCGAGCCCTTCCTTCCGCAAGGTCACGGTCGGCGGCGGGCAGAGATCGGGGCCCGCCGCTGCGGGGAGCGGGGCCGGCCGGGCTCTGCTCCATCCTGCCGGGTGCCGATGGCGGGCGGGGCCGCGATGTCCCGCTGTGGCCGCGGGGCTCAGCTGGCCGCCGTCGGGCAGCAGCCCCTGAGAGGTCGCTGGCGGGTCCGGGGGTGCGGCGGGTGTGCGGGCGCGGGCCCCGCCGCCTCCGGGCCCGGGCCTCCCGGCGGCTTTTCCTTGCTCCCTGCCGCGAGGGAGCGGGCAGGATAGTGAGGGAAGGGAGAAGGGAGGCGCAGGGCGGTCTATCCCCTTGGAAGGGGTGAGGTGTGTAGCCTTGTGAAGGGGTTGCTGCGGTAATGTGACTGGAAAGGTGCTTTTACTCCTTGGTTTGTAAACAGCAGATCCAATTACTCCCTAAGACAATAGAATAGGAAATCCACTTTATGCTAGGCAATTTCTTATTAAGTCACCTATAAATCAAGAGCACTTTCTCTTTAGAAATGGGTGTCACCACCTTGCTGTGTTGCTCGCTTTTATTGTCAGGCGAAGGAGGGGAAGCGAGCTTGGTCTGTGTCACTGTTTGTGTGGAGTCACGGTAAAGAAAGGCTTAGAGAAATGATAAGCCTTGGAGGAAACTGATTTGTTGCCTATCTTTCTCCTCTCCCTTTTTTCCCTGAACTCACCCATACACCACACTGTTTTCAGACATACCCAAAATAACAGACAATATAAATTTGTAGCCCCATGAAGATGGGTTAGAACTGTAATCTGGCAATATTTTGTGATCTCCCAAGACAAACCAGCCATTTTCTCTACATCCAGTGCAACTCTGGGTCAGCATTTCTGTTGGTGTGCTCCCAAGTGTCCTTGCTGTGCTCCTTGCAGCAAAAAAGAATCCTTTGCTCCTTATCTGTAAAAAGGATGCTACTTGTAGGCAGAAGCAGAGGGAGGGAAGATGTATTGTGGTGTCCTCAGGGTCACATAATCAAACCAAAGTCATCCAAATATAGGTTATTTAGGAAGCGTCTCTATTTTTGGACTTTATGCTGCTTGAACCTAGGGAACTGTTTTGGATGAGCACAAGAAGTACTTGCTGTTTTCAGCACTAATGAAAATCTGCAATACTGACACATCAGAGAGAGAGCACTTCACATCCAACATAGTCAAAATGCAGTTTTTACAGGATTTCATCTGGCCATCCCATCATAACATGTTATGTAACACTGAACTGATAGATCATTCTAGCTATAAAATACTACTTTTGCTTTACTGTTGTATTGTTAGAAAATGCACAGCTCTTGGACAGGATTTAATAGACACTGGAATTAAATATACACTCATTAAATATTTTACTGTGTAATAAAATGCAAAATCATGAGCAAGTCTCCAGAATGCTTTGTTTGGAAAATAATACAGCTTTGTCCTCACTAAAAAATCTTGTACATGCCTGCCCAATGGTGCTGCAGTTTTATCATGAGTCTGGACTTTTGTGTTCTTATCAAATTAACAGGTTTCCAGGTGTAAGCTTCAGAATCCTACTGCATTAGTTTCCACACTGTTCTTACTTAAAAAAAATTATAATTTCTTGGATAGGCAAAAAGGAGAATAATATCCTCACTGAAAGAATGCTGTCCATACAAAGCGTGTAGCATGGCCGAGACACAGTTTCATGATGTATGTGTTATGTGCCAAAGCCATGAATGGTGGTGAACCAAAGGCTGTGTAGCGACTGGAAAAAAAAAAGTCTTCTAATTTTCATGGAAAAACATAAAGTAAATATACTAGAGGGCAAACCTTTTCTTCAGCCTCAGTACCATTCTGTAACTCTTTTGAAAACAGACAGGGTATGTATGTAATGAAGTCCAACTTCAGTCTGTTTCAGAAGGATTTTGAGAGTTGGAGAGGTAAAATCTCAGCTCTTACTAAAACACTTGTTCATATCATCTTCCTAAATTAGTGTTGGCTTTGATTTCATCTGCCTTGGGGTGAGGGGTACAGAGGCTCATAATTTTTCTCTCTCACCTCAAGCCATATTGAATATTCAGGTTCTGTATAGACAGAATATACTAGGCATACCTCTGTCAAGATATTCAGTCTGGTCTGTTTTAGACCTTCTGTGATGAGCCAGTTGAAAACCCAAATATTTATGAGAATTTCTGGTATTAAATTAGCAAGTCACAAGTACTGCTAAATTCTAAAAGAATAAATCTCTTCACAGTTTTTAGTTTACAGCAGTCAAGCTAATAGATTTTCTCTGATACTCCATTCCAGATAAGTTGTTTTTTTTTTTGGAAAACATACTGGTAGAGATTTAGTGTGTGAGTGGATAAGAAATGGTGTAAAATGTAGTGTCTTGCCTGTCATTTCACACCGTAGTTTTTTAACTAGGTGGGTAGTGCCATCATGCTCACAAGATGGTAATTGATACTTTTTTGTTAAACCTTAGTACAGTTGAATGTTTCACTTACTTTCCATTAGGAAGGAATTGGAGACAGAAAATGCATATGTTACAACCCAGATTAATTCCTGCAAATGTCCTTTGGCCCTATGGGGTCTGCATTTCAGATATATTCCATTAAATTTCCGGGCAGTCCCTCAGCAAACATAGTTATTCAATGTAATACTAGAAAATACAGAATACAACTTCTGATTAGGGATTTGCAGCAATGAGGAAAGGATTTAGAAAAAAGAATGAAAGAGCTTGAGATGTAAGATTAATACCACATCCCCAATTTAAATGGCCTCCATCTATCTCAAGGTATAAATTTTTGTGAAGTAAAAGCGTTGTCAGTGACCTAAGTGACAACCTAAGACACAAAGTGAAATAAAAATGAGCAGCATGAAGCATCATTAGAAAGGAGTGTTTTTTAGTGGGATAGTCTGTTAATCTGTAGAATAATTGTGATATTTCTTTTGAAGACAGAATGTTTTACTGCTTTTCTTTTTCCACCTTGAGATCTATGAAAAAACAGTGTTGACCTATTGTTCATTCTCTGTAACTGAACCTGTATAATTCTGCTGGTCTTTGCTCTGTTGTCTGAGCTGGAAAAGAATTTTAGCACAATTAGATTCTCTGTCACTGGAGGTCTTTAAACCTTTCACAACCATATGAAGATTACTGTTAATGATTGACAAACATGCTCCTGATTTGTCTCTTAGAACTAGAATAACCAACTGAAACGCAAAATCCAGCAAAACTCTGAAGAATTTACCCATGTACTACCAGGAGCTCTGAAATCTCTTTATACTGGAGAACTCCCAAATGGGGAGGCCGTGCCTTTTGGTGCCTCAAAACCACTAAATTGTGAGAGGCTGTGTTTACTTTAGATACCTGCAACTAGCAGGACCCTTACAGTAATTTGAAAGTTAGAACTGCTACTTTCATATGCCTAAATTACCTAAGCTGAGGCAGTTCTTATGCTGTGTTCCTAGACATTGCAGTTAAATGAGAGTGTGTTATGTATCTGGGTCCCTGTGACAAGTAATGCATTGGCATAGCAGCAAGGAACAAAGTTTCATGATTTTCTGTTTCTTCCACAGTCTTCAATATTTCAAAGCAGCAGTGTCCCTGAATAAAGCGCCGGTCATCATATTGCCTTTGACTTATCCGGTAATGTTTGTCAGATCTTTGCTTTTTGTTTTGTTTGTAACTAATTTCTAAACAGTTATATTTGTGAGAATCAGGGAATCAACACTTGTTTTTTTACTTAGGAGGCAAAGATACGCTGTCAAATTTGGTATCTGATGACCTCCAGGAACTGTGTGTTATCTTTTGAGCAGAGCAGCTTTTTTTTTTCTTAATCTGTTGTGTTTCTCTGTCTCATCTGCCAGTTCAGCACTGTGGTTGTGTCCTGCTTCCCATTATATTCTAACTGAATTTCCAACTGTCAGTATAAAACGTTTGATGCTCTTCTTGCCTGTAGCTTTGACACCAGCTTCCCTGGATCTGTGCTTGCCTGGGTATATTGTACTTGCTCTGGAAAGACCCTTGTAGGAGGAGATGGGGAGTTGTGCCTCTGCTTGTTTAAACCTTATCAGGAGGAGAGGAGTGCTTTTTGTGATAAAAATGATTAAGAATCAAAACCAGTTTCCGCCAGAATTGCTTTACCCACAAACACTGAGCCACTCTGCTGCCACATCTGTTTCCACCTGATGGCAGTTGAACTGCACTCTGCTGGAGCCATGAGCTGGGTACGCTTCTTCTGTCCTCCAGGACACCCGGTTTCTACCTTCTTTTTCTCATTAGTTCTCAGCCATATCCAGCAGGCATTGTGTGTCCCCTCCTTCCTTTGCCGTGGTGACTACCAATGTCTAGAAGGTCCCCTTGGGACCCCTTGTTCTGTCATTTGTTGGCTTGAACTGTTGCTTGAGGCAGTTCCTGTCCTGTCTTCCTCCTGAGCTTGTTTCCCCCAATGTTTATGTGTGGATGAGGCTGCCAAACACGAGCTTCTCACATCCCAGTGCTCTTCCAGACTAAAAAATGGGCTTTATTTCCTGTCAGTTTTGACCAGCTGGTACTGTGATTTATCACCAAAATTAATAGTAGAATTGGTTTGAGAGTAGGAATTTCTGATCTTCCACAGTGTTGATGAAGAGAAAACACGTAGAAGGGAGGAATAAGAAGGCACGTGGTATGCGTGGGGAGACAGGCAGGGAGGGAGACACTCTAACACAATTAGAGTGTTTCTAATACATGGCAAAACAGATTTGAGGCTCTGAGTTCCGTGGTGCTAACAACAGCCAAATGGCTGGATTATTTCAAGTACTTTATTTTCTGGTTCTCATTGTCCTGAGCAATGTTTCAGTGTTTCCACGCTGTTTGTGAGTGTCCCCTTTTTCTGTCTTACAAATGGCTGGAATTTATTGTTGGGATCTCAGTGAGCCTGTCATTTGTCCCTGTGTGACCCTTCTCCAGGAAACAGAGTTGTATCTGCCTGTATTTCGTGGTGATGGTGCCATGAGTAATGTCTCCTGGCCTAGAGTTGCTTACCATGGCTTGGGGAGGCACCGTAGCAAGGGAGAGCACTGAATAATTTAGCAGTTGCAGCTCCATCCAGCAGTTCTCTCAAATGTCACGTTTTGTTGTTTTCCTGTTAATTTTTTATGGCTGTACATTTGCACTGTTTGGCTTTTGGAAAAAACCTTCTGGTGCCCGGATTATAGGAACTGTGGCCTACTTCTCAAATGGGGCTGAGGGCTGGGAATGGAAGCATCTTGTGGATGCTGGGGTCTAGGCTGTAGTCAGAAGCAGAAACAAAGCTTCTTAACTCAAAGGTCAAGCCAAAACCAGTTCTGGTTTGGAAAAGAAGGTAATGCTATAGTGGTTGCACTACTAGGCTAGTTTGGGGGCATTGTGTAGGTTTTGGTTTGCCCTTCCTTCCCCCCCCCCATGCCTTGGAAAGTGTATGAGTGGTTGCTACTTCAGATTTGAGAATAAATGAAAAACTGATGAGGTAGAAATAGACGAGAAAGCGCTGGTATTTTGTGATGGTGACATTTCATAAGGAGGGGCAAAAAAGGACAGACTTGAAAAGAGTGAAGGACAGGGAGCCAAAGCTCCTGTGTTACTGTTCTCTTGTGCAAATCTCTGGAGATTAATTTTAAATAAAAGATGAGTTTAAATTCAAACAGTGTAGAGCAGGAGAATCAGCCAGATTGGCAGAGGGTTTTTATGCCAGAATTTGTTCTATGATTCTATAGTGAGTGGTACTCTCACTGTGTGTCCTGTACAATGATCCTGACAGGGAGGATAACTAAAGGGATGTTCCAGGCAGTGAAGAAAGGGAGGAGGATAAGGGCTTTAACATAAAATGAAGTGTATGAAATGACCTGGGGCTGAGGCTAAAATCTGTCATCTCTTTCCTATTAGGAAATGGAGTACTGTAAAAGTGTATGCTTTTCCTACATTAGTTAATTGTTGATGTTTTTTCCCAAGAGCGTAATAGAATAAAATGAGTAACAGTATTTGCATACTGTTCTTTCTCACATGCTTGTCTCTTGTTGCTCATTCAAGGTCTCGGTCTTGATTTTTCTGCGTGGTTTTCAAAAATCTACTGGTAGGTACAGCCTTGCCTCTGTAGAGCAGGGGCTGCTGGAACCACTCCTTTGCGTTTGCTGCTGTCTGCAAGTTCCTATTAGGATTGTGTGTTAGCACACTTTGCACATCCTTTTTCTGTAATACTAAAGGAGCAGCTGCAGTGCATGTCTGTGGAAGCATCCTGTGAGTACCTGGATAAGTGGATCTTGTCAGCTGTGGTTGGTACTCAGCTTTCCATGGGTAATAATGACTTCTGATATTTTTAGTATTTGTGGATATGGGAAACCTCACTGACTGGGAGGCGTTTATTTAGCATGTTGCAAATACTACGCTGTCATCTAACTTGAGGGCCTGCAGGTGCCAGGATGGGTGTGTTTCAGTGTTCACTCCAGGCAGTCCGTGTGCCTGGGTGAAGCTTGTTTGTAGCGTGGGCAGTGCTGGGAGCTTTGGTGGTGGAGCAGAGGGGGTGGAGCACTGCAGCTGCTCTATAAATATACCCGACAGGCTAAAATCTAGAGACTAAAAGATTGGGTTGCTATGGTGATTGATCTGAATCAGATTACCTGTGGGTCTGCTTTCACACCATGTGCATGTGTGGTGACTGCGTGATCTTGCATGTACAGCAGGCTGCTTTGACCAAGCATTTGGCCGAAGCAGGGAGGCGAGAGGAAGCAACGCTGAAGGGCCAGCATATGGCAGGGACGGGGAAATCTGTCACTATAGCAACCGAGAACCTGAATCAGTCCAGCTCCACTCTGTGATGCTGCAAAAATGTTCCTCTCTGTATGGCATGATACTTCTGTTTGTGAACTCATTCTGGTCATGTTCAGTCTATTTTTCGGCATCCCTGTCCACGCTACCTCCATTTTGCTCTGGAAAACTGATATGGAGGCTAAAGAAGCTTGTCTGTGTCAGTACTGTTTTCAGAAGGCAAAGAGATAATATTATGTAGTAGGAAGAAATCTTTAAATTATTATAATTATTCAGAAGGTCTTCAAAGAAAGTCTTCTTGTATTACCAAAAACTGTTTTCACAATTAATTCTTTAATTTTCTTTAATCTGATTAATTCTGTCCTTTTCCTTAAGCTTTATGGATAGATGGAAAGTGAAAACAGTTGGGATGCATCTGCTGTTTTATCCACAAGGAACTCTTACTGATTGAAGATATGCATGTGCTCCAAGGAGGATGCTTTTAGAATCTGCCTGCAGTCTCGTTCTCTACTGGGTGATTTCTTATGCTTGGAACTATCCCTAGGCATTTTACAGAACCACACCTGTATTACAGACTAATCATACTAGATAATTATGCCATTGTCTGTTTTAGACATGCTTGCAATGCTTTGAAAATGCCTTTTTTTTTTTTATTCCAAAGTGCTAGTATCTTTTTAGGAGTCACAGGGTTGGCATGCACTGCTGCCTTGCCAAGGTGGATGGTAACACACATAAAGCAGCTGCACCAGTATAGCAAGTCCATCCAGGTCTGATTTTAGAAATTGTTCCATGTTCTGTCAAGCTCTGGAGAAGTGTCTACGCTGTCATCTGTGTTTCTTGAGTTAGTAGAAGCACTGTATTATCTGGATAATATTGATAATGAGCTTCCTAGAATGTTGCATATTTTTAAGTATAAAACTATTTAGCAGTGTTTAGTGTTCATATAGATGTTAAGCAGAGAAAATGGAAAATGGATCATGTGAAAAGAGACCTGCTTGTCTGCTTCTTTAAAACCTTAGTACAAGCAAAAATAGTATGTGCTTTACCAGAGAGAATGGATGAGATAATTTGAAACAGACTTGGAAGAAGAAATAACCAAAATTTCAGTGGTAAGGACTCCATAAAGTTTATTAAAATCTCTAAAGACAGATCAAAGCTACCATGAACAGTTCATATTGTGCTTCAGACCATGTTGATTCAAGTTCTGTGGTGAGTTGAGAAGAGTTCCTGTGTGCAGGTTGACTGGTCTGGAGGGATTTGCCCATATTTCTCATAGTTTAGCAGATAGGTAAAGGTGTGTGATGTGAGAAAAGGAAACGTAAATCAACCCAAAAGCAGGCATTGAAACTTCTGGCCCTTTTTGTGTTTGTTTCAGTTTTCAGTGTAGTCCGATTGGTATGGATCTTGAGTTCACAGTAAACAATGCACTAAGGTCAGGCATAGTGGCTATAGATCTGAACTAAGTACAGACTGTTTTGGCTGAGAGTAAACAGAAATTCAGGGTGTTCCAAGGACATTTTAGAACTAAAAATTTTGTTCCTTTTGGGTGTGGCTGGATATCAGGTATTTCACCAGGTGAAAGTGAACCATAATTCATGTGGCTTCTTGTCCTGTAATTCGTTCTGTCTCCTTATTGACTTCCTCTTTTTTTCTCTTACAAATTAATGTCCCACTGTATGTTCTTTACTCAGTCAGTGTGCAAATGGAATTGTAAAATGCTGATTTATATTCTAAAGGTATGCACACACTGGTGAGCTGTGCAGTATGATCCTTGTACCAAATAAAAACAGGACATAATGGAAGGAGAAGCCTTTCTGGTACCATCCTGAAGTATGGAAGAGTTGCAAGGAAAGCAGGACTTAACATCTGCCTGTTGGAAATGAATCTGTTGTTTTTATATCATTTTTGCAGGCAATGATCTAAATGCCTGCTAACTGTCCTATAGTTGAGTGTAAGGCCTGTCAGAGCTGGAAGCTTCTGTGTGATGAAAACAACTGTGAGTGTGGTGGGTTGACCCTGACTGGATGCCAGTTGTCCACTGAGCCATTCTGTCACTGCCCTCCTCAGCAGGACAGAGGTGGAAAAAACCCTTGTGAGTCAAGATAAAGGCGGTTTAATAAAGCAAAGGTTACGTTCATGGAAGCAACGAAACCCAAAAACTTTTGTTCTCTACTTCCCATAAGCAAGTGATGTCTGGCCACTTCCTGGGAAGCAGAGCTTCAGTAGGCTTAGTGGTTGCTCTGGAAGACAAATGTTGTAAATAATGGATTCTCCTTTCTCTTAGCTTTTATTGCTGAGCAGATGTCATATGGTGTGGAATATCCCTTAGGTTTGGGTTAGCTGTCCTGGCTATGTCACCTCCCCAGCCTGCTGGTGAGGGGGGAATGCTGGAGAGACAGTCTTGATGCTGTGAGAGCACTGCTCAGCGGTAGCCGAGACTCTGGTGTGTCAACACCTTTCCAGCTACCAACACACAGCACAGCACTGAGAGCTGCTGTGGGGAAAATGAACTCCATCTCAGCCAGAGCAAATGCAGTGAGCCAGGTTGCATTAGCAGTTTGTCGTATTCAGGTTATTCTTTGACTAAATTACTTTGTTCCTCTAGCTTTGTGTCTACAATGAAAAGACACTTAAAAAAGGCTGAAGACTCTAAGGGATAGATGAAACAGAGTTGCTGCATGATTCATGTCTCTTGGGTTGCAGGGTATTGGTCTGACACAGGTGGCTCTAAACTGATAAAAAGTCTGCTGCGGTTCTTTCATGCTGCCATATCTGTTCTGTGGTGTGGCGCTTTTCATGAGTTTTTGTGTGTTTATATAGATTTTTATTCCTGGGAGGACTTTAAATTGCAGAATGCCATGCAGATTGTCCTCTAAGAAGTTGTGCTACAACCTGAAATTTGGGGTTTTTTTTGGCAATTTTGAAATGCAGAGTAGTGCCAGTAATAGATCTGTTTGTTGTTTTGAACACTTCTTTTGTATCTTGAGTTACTGGTAGGCTGTGGGTTGATGCTGCCTCTGGCCTTTTGTCTTTACATCTAGGCTACTGTGCCAACTTTTTACTAGTTCGTGAGTATTGCTGACAGCTGCTACAGTAGGTGGGTAGTGTTAGTTCTCACCAACCTGTTCATCATCCATATAAGTGCTTATTTAAATTACGATGTTGTCTGATATGTGATCTGTTTGTGCAGTATGTTTCTGTGGTGGCCTTCACTTCTTTATTTTTCTTCTTTTCTTGTGCTGAAGTTGTAGAAAGTCTCAAGTGCTGCTTGAGGATCCAGCCTTCAAAGGGCTGATTCCAATATGTTTGCAAAGAGAAACGCCGCAGAAACCTTTTCAGAAAAAGCAACTTTAAAGTGGCTTGAGGGAGAGAAGAGGTTTTGACATTGATATGTCAAAACTTGTGCCATCTCGGAGTCAAGTTAATATCTCAGTTCAGGTCCAAATGCCAACATGAAAGAGGAGAAATTGAAGTATCTCTTGGTTGTTTGATCTATTTCGATCTATTTCTGTCCTAATGTACTTAGTCTGTAAAATCCAGAAGGTAGGGGGAAGATGATAGCAAATCTCTGAGAAAGAAACTAGTTTATCTCTGGATTACCTGTAGAGATGCTGTCTGTAGTTCTGTGATCATATTATGTTCAGTCAGGTTTTCCAGATTCCCCTAACTGCTTGCTCCTACCTTTTTTTCGTGCCCTCACAAGCGTTTGTGGGGCCACTTGGTGAACCAACTCAAAAAAACCCCCAACCTAGTAAAACCAAAAAATGGCAAGGGAGGATAAGGGAAAGTTTTAGTTTTAGTCCATATCAATTCCACAACCTGGGTCACCATGTAGCGGCATGAGCACTTCTACCAGCACAGAGAAGGGAATGACATTGACCTGAAAGCAAGCTTTTGGCAGATAGGGGGCAGGAGGCAGGACTTTGATGTCTTTTGTGTTACTTTATACAGATTATCAACTGTGGTGTCCAATTCCAGACAGGATTAGGAAGGTGAGTTCCAACAAATACTGCTACAATACTCTTTAATGCTGTTACTAAAAGGTAAGTTAAGGTTGTAGTCTTGTAGTCTCTCAGTACTCTGTAGTCACTGCACAAGTTTTTACTCCACTGTAAATGCATTTTACTTTCTCCACCTTCACTGAGAGGTAGGGTAGTCTCTGTTACAGAGGAAGAACATATGTTTCGTTACCACAAGTAGCAAAATTTCCTCAAAGTCATACTTCTAGGTTACATCGTGGTAACTTATTCCTGTTCCTATATCTGTAACTGATCAGTTTGTACTTTAAAGAGTTCGGAGTAAAGGTATTTGGAAAGAAAACAAACTGGAGACAAAAAGGTCCACTTGATCATCCCAACTTCATCTTGTTCTTCTTGAGTTAATCTACACGAAGATATTTGTAGAATATCAAGGATCAAAAGCTTTTCCTGGGCAAATTCTACAATGTTTCAATAATGTCATTAAAATGAAGAAACAGGAACTTTGCTTCCTGTGTCTGTATTTTGTCTGTTATTCAGAGAAGATAATTTATAACAGTATTGCTGGTCAGAGAAGATAATTCATAGTGCTGTCACTTGGGAGCCTGCAGTGACTGTAATTGAGGATCTGCTAAAACTGTGCAGCAAAGTTTTACAAGTTGTGGGAGTTTGTGTGTGTCAGCATTAAAGTTTCATTCAGTTTATTATTCCTTAATTAATACTTACTGACTAGTATGATTTTCCTTTTTTATAAGCCACATACATCTTTTTTTTTTTTTTTTTTTTTTGTGTGTGTGTGTGTTTGTTTTCTTACTGGTATTTGGAAAGCTAGTGAATAAAATTCCCCAACTCTGTTTCTCGAATGTGAAGGGCTAGGAAGAAAATATGTTGCTAGACTTCGAATGTGACTCTGAGATGCTGACAGTTACAGTGCTTTTAACTAACTTTTGATTGTGAATTATTGAGAGAAACATCAAGAAAATAATCTGATTTTGCTGAGATTTACAGGTTGTTAGTAAATCTGTTTTACTTCTATACAAATGAAATATAAACTTTATGCTGCAGAACTGAAATATTTTAGTACAGCAATAATAATTTTCCGAATTCTGTGACAGTCTTAGGATAGACACATGAACTGAAGTGGAAACCTTACTCTGAATATGCCCCCAAAGGCAATCAGTTCAAATTTTTTGAGTATAAAATAACTCTACTAATACTTTCATTGGGTTACTCAGTAAACTTGTAGTATACTTTGAGCATCTCTGACTTTTAGAGTTTCTGAGAACTTTCCGTTTCAGAAAATTTCTGTTTTCAGATTGTTTTCAAACATGGATAGGGAACATTGTAATGTGGAACTGTATTACTTTTTAAGATTTTTTTTCCCCTCTCTCTGTCGTAAATTCAATGAAGTATGAATTGTGGGATTGGAAAGAACGATTTTACAGTGCTTGCTGAGTTCTGGATATCTATTAAGCATAATTATTGAGAAGTAGTAATGCTGTAGTAAAATACCAGTTGTAAGTAAGTGAAAGAAACAGTATGATTTACAAGAGGCACTTTTGCTATTGCAAACTGCAGTTCTGTAGACCTGCAGTTCTATACCTTCACAGAAAAAGTGTTAAGAGATCACAGTCATTGGGGATTGTGGAGATCATTCTTGCTGTAGGCCACTTGCAGGTTTGGGACTGTGAGATGCATTTTGCTAAATTGGACTTCTCTTGATGTTACCCCTTCTGTTTGTCACACAGCTAAAGTTTAGATTGTGTCTTTTTCTTCAGTCATTTTTAGCTGTACAGTGTTGCCAACTGAAGCTCCTTTCCCAAGCACTGTAGGGATGTCATGGATTTACCTAAACATCATGCAAGCCACTTACTGAATAGCGCTTTGCAAGTAATGCTGCTTTGTTTGTCTGTGTTTTCCTTTAGAGCAGAATCATAGAATCGTTAAGGTGGGGAAAGGCCTCTGAGATGATCGACTCCAACCAGTAATTCTTGAGATCCTCTTGTTCTTTTCTTGTGTGTTTTTCAGCTCTCTCTGTTTTTGTGGGCATGTGCTGTGGTTTTATAGTCAAGAAGATAGAAATCTGTGGATGACTGTGTGTGCACAGAATGTTGAGGCTTCTGGGGAATGTAATTAAGGCCATGAAGTTGCTTATGTGTATTTGATATTCCTGATTGTGCTTTTGACACTCTTGCTTTTCTTGATTGTAGATTGGACTTCCCACATAGTTTCCAGCAGATTCTGTTCCCCAAGGCGGTTGATCACGGCTGATGGGATAATTGACCACTGGATCGATGAACAGAAATTCACTGAGATGACATAGGGAGGGGTGTCAAGGAAAATGGTGCAGAAAAAGAGAATCTGCCCCCGCTTACTGGACTATCTTGTCATCATTGGAGCCAGGTAACGTAAAAGAACCTCAGCAATGCTTTGGCCTGGGAATAAATAGCCTTACATCCATTGATGAAGCCTTGCTTGATGCTGAGGAAATGCTGTTTGAAATGTGTGCAGAATGCTACCCTAAGGGTCGCATCTACTTGGGCCAGGGTGCTTTTTGAAAGATACTAGTGCAGCCAAAGGTTTTTAATTTGTTGTCCTTAGACTTCTTTTCCAGGGTCTGCAAAGGGTGACTAAGAAAAGCCAATTTATATAAATACTGGCTATTTCTGGTAGCCAGTATATCTGAACTTCTTTGCTTTTACTGGCGTCAGGACAGAGGGATTCACAAATTGAAAACACTGAAAGCTAAATGCAAGTAAAATACTAGTTTTCTACTAATTTTACTACTAGTAGCATACTAGTAGTAAAATACTACCACTTTTCTAGCTTTTGAAGTGTAGTCTGTAAACTCAGCTTGAAAAAAAATAAATCTGGAACTTGCCTTACTTGGCTCTTTCTCTCTCTAATACTTATTTAATCCTCATAGGAATGACATGAATGCTTTCAGTTTTTTAAAGTCTTATTAACTACCAATAGATAAAATGTTATGCTTATTTACTTAAAGTGTGTATGAAATGTGGAGTTGATAGGTGTTCTGTTTGTCAAACACACAATTGCTCGGTAAATGTTACTTTTCTTTATTCAAAGTTTATGCAGCTGCTTTCTGTGAGTCTCTTTAGTAAGTGTATCCCAAAGTCTATTTTGCTTTCATTTCTAAATATCAGTGGTTTATGTGCATCAGCCTGTTGCTTTACTTCTTGCTTTCTTTTCAGAATACTTTGAATGCAATATTTAAATAGGCTAAGTGGAGGAAATAGCATAATCCTAACTAATAGTTATTTTTATTATTGCATTTTAGGGACAGAATAATAGTTAAATTACTTTTTAGTGTCTATAGGAAAATAACCAAGTTTTCCTACATGTGTGTCACCAACCAGAAAAAGGAGGAAGAAATGTTAATTGCCTCCTGCAATGACATTTATAGTGTCTGATGTTCTCACTTAGAAATTTGCTTGTATCACTTCTGGACTCCCACAGTTTTCTTGCTTTTTGTCAGCCCATGGTAGCTAAACTGCTACTGCTCGGAGGTCTGTTGTCTCATTAGTCACTTCAGCAAATGCTTATGGTAAGAGATGGAGCTGACTGAAGTAGATTCTACTACAAAGTCCTCAGGAGCTCCATGTGGCCTCTACTGTTACCTCTTTTTATCCACTGTGCACAAATAGCAATGCCTTTTGCAACTATTCTCTTTTATTAGATGCAAATGTTCTCAATGTCTGAGAAGACTCTGTCCTTGTAGCTAATATTACTGCAAAAGAAGTGGTGATATATTCACTGGTACTTCATTGATGTCATTTTTTTGACCATTTACTGTGAAATAGACTCTCTAAACCTTACCAGCATTATTTGATATTTGTTCTTCAGCAGATGATGCATTAGTTGTGTCTGCTAGCATATAAAAGCTTTTTAGTGTTTCATTTTTCTTTTCATACAGTATTTCAGTACTTAACTATACAGGCAGTATAAATCTTGTTAGGAATTTATGCTTCATTATGAAAGCATTTCTACTTTTTCTGTAATAAAATATTAGTTTGGGAGAATTAGTCAGCAGAGCTATTTGCACCAGTTTCTTTTATAAATTAGGAACATTCCATTACTACTTGTTTGTTTTTTTTCATATCTATTATATGAGAAAAACAAGTGTAATTTGTATTTTGAAATAGGCAAATCTAAAGTATCAAAATGAGAAAATGTCTGGTGTCATATCCCATAGGGGAGTGATGGTGGAACCAGGTCTCCTACCTTCCATTTATTAAACATGATACTAAATGCTAATTACTTTAGAAAATGATGAGAGATCAGACTATAGCAAAGAGGTGAAACCAAAGAGAGGTTGCTCTGGGGACAAGTTTTTCTTCTTTCACTATTTGGATCTCCTTCTGTATCTCTGGCAGTTATTCATTAACTTTCATGGAAAAGTAGTGGTAGGAAAATTGTTAATATTTTGAAAGAATCTGTTCTTCCAGTGGAAAATTAGGAAACAACAGTACTGCCTTTCTGTCTTTGTGTTCCATTGGTACACAGTGGTACAAAGATTAGTGAACCACAGTGTTAATAGGTCCACATGTTACCACACTGCTTTTATAGTAACTTACACTTTAAGTCCAACCTGAAAATCAAAGCTAGAAATATATATGGCTATCGTTGCTAGGACTTTTTAATGAAAATTTTTTAGGATGAGGTCCATATCACTCCACCATTCATCTGAGTTCTTTCCTTGTAAATTCTTGTTTTCCCAGTTAGGAATTGATACTGGATTTTCTCATTTAATTTTTCATCTTGTTCATAAATGGCTGAAATACAGGGGCTTTTCATCTTACTGGATGTTTGGAGAGGGACAGTGTATTTCCTGCCAAAGTGTTGCACAGGTCTCCACCTGTGCAGCTAACTTAATTTTGAAAGTCAGAGTCAGGGAAACATGACAATATAGAGTTCCCCTGGGAACAACGTACTCCTGAAAGTCCTTTTCTCAGTCAAATTTGAACACGCTCCTTGCTGGGCCTTGATAATGATGGTATATGCTTAGGCTTCTTTACTTGACCTTTCTGCCTTGTGCTAGCGATTGAGCATTGTGGACAGTGACTGAGAAGCTGCACTTTCCCTGGATAGTAGGGGAGAGAAGAGACAAAGATGAAGCTGAGCCCACAGGCTCCTGACATGTTAGTAGGAAGTTCACAAAGATTTTTATTGGTATTAATCAACTATGTGTGGGTTTTTTGCTTGCTTCTTTTCTAGGCACCCAAGCAGTGATAGTGTTGCTCAGACTCCCGAACTGCTGCGACGTTACCCTCTAGAAGACCATGCAGACTTTCCTCTACCACCTGATGTTGTGTTCTTCTGCCAGCCAGAAGGATGTCTGAGTGTGCGGCAAAAACGCATGAGCTTCCGTGATGACACCTCCTTTGTCTTCACCCTCACAGACAAGGATACAGGTGTCATTCGCTATGGAATCTGTGTCAACTTCTACCGCTCCTTCCAGAAGCGAGTACCCAAGGAGAAGGGAGAAGGCACAGGGGGACATCGAGGTCGGGAGGGACAGAAGATCCCTAAATCTGGAGAGGCATCAGCACCCCAAGAGGAAGTGGGCACTGAGAGTTCAGAGAGTGGTTCTTCACTGCAGGCTCCAAGTGCAGAGTCTACCCCTGATGTGAATCGATCACCGCACAGTAAGCGTCTGGCCAAAGGCAGTCATCGCTCTCGGAACAGCACCCTGACTTCACTGTGCATCCTTAGTCATTATCCCTTCTTTTCCACATTTCGTGAGTGTCTCTACACCCTCAAGAGACTTGTGGACTGCTGTAGTGAGAGACTGTTGGGCAAGAAGTTGGGCATTCCTCGTGGGGTGCAGAGGTATGTTGAGATGGAAGAAAGAACTTTTTCTGCCTACTGTTTGTGTCCAGGGCTGCAATTGTCTGCATGGCAAATTGTGGGTGCAGGTATGGTTGCAGAAGCAGCCAAACACCAATGGTTGGCCTTTTTCACTGTTTTAACCCAGGTTCTTGTTAGGAAAAGGAAATTTTTATAATGATGTCTTTAAAACTTCTCTGATTCTGTAAACTGATATGATTTTCATTTTTGATACACCTAAGGAGGCACTACCTTTCTGACAACTGAAGCTGAGCACTGATGCTGTTATTGTTGCTTTGGCATTTAAGCTCTGTGGCAGAGTACATCAAGACTGATTCTCTGGCAAATTAGAAACAGCCAAGAAATAACAGAGAGAGTTTCCGCTTGGGGCAAGAGGGTAATGATGAAAATGTGCTTAACGAGCTTATGAAATAATCTGAACTTCAGTGTGGGAGAGAAAAGACTAGAGAAGCAGGATCAGCTGAAATAGGTCAAAGTACAATATTTGAAGGGGAGAGCGAGGAGAGGTAGAAAAACAAGGGAGTTGTCTAGGAAACATATGGGAATGGTTGTTGGTAACAGCAAATTAACAGGAACTTGGTGTATATTTAATGTAATATATTAATCTTGCGTATCTTCTATTTTAGTGTTGGGTATGTTACAAAAGCTGTTGCACTGTAGGGTAGAGAAGGAAAAACGTTTATATGTATTTCGGTCAAGGATGTATATCTGTGCTGCTGTGCCTGGAACCTATATTCCAGGATGATATTTGCCTTTCCAATATGCTGATTGAATAGAAAAAATATGAAACGAAACTCTGGAGAAGGAGGGGATTATCTCAGCAGGAAGAGGGACAGGGCCATGAGATAGTACATAATATGAATTAAGTAGCTTGGTACACTCCAAATTAAACTTGTCAAAAGCAAAAAATGACAGGATTATTATAATTTTTATCTTTATAAGCTCTTTACATTTTGCATGAAATGTGTCCCATTCATAGAGCAGTAGCCTGTTTCTCGGGTTACTGCCCTGGAATATTTCTAGGAGAGTGTTCTGGGCTAGTATGACTGATTCCTGTGTTAGCAGATTTATCACCTGAATCCACTGATGGGGAATAAATTATTCTGTCAGACCAAAATTTCCCCTCTCCCCTATGGAAGTGTCTATTAAGGAAGTTTATTTTGTCACTTGATTTAGTCTGATAATTACTGAGGCAGAAAAAATACACTGAATTTTGTTATTTTCCTCAACTCAGTGAGCTCATATGATTTTTTGAAAGGGGTGGTAGAGTATTCCGGTGTTTGAGTGGCATGTGTTATATGAAAAGTTTGCTCTTATTGGACAGAATGCTTAAAGAGGAGAATTGAGTGATGAACGAGGAGGGCAAGAGAAGGCATAGTGAGCATAGATCTCTTGGAAAAGTAAAACAGCAGGTTTGAATTACCATGTGATTTGCTAATGGTGACCTGGAAAAGTAGAATAGTTTTGAAGTGGTGGCAGAATAAAGGTGAAACCGAATCCTCACTGCTGTCAAAAGGTGGAGCATGCCTCTTAACAACCCAATGTCTCGTGCATGACAAGTGGCTGAAGGAAGAGTGGAGGACGAAAAGTGTCACAGTTCCTGAGAGGTGTATCATGTACTTACTGTAATCTCAAATTGCCCTTATTTTGACCCATCCAAATTTCTCTAATTATTCTTCATTTGTGAATCTTTTTTCTTTTTTTTTTTTACTTTTTTAAAGTTCTGAACTGGAAGGTAGAATCTCTAATTTGAACCCATACCTTTCTAAGGGATCTGTTGCAGTAACTGAAAATATTTGTCAGGCTGAAGTTTTTTGCAGAATGAATACAGAAGGTTTGCAGCCTTCACTGTTCTACAGCATTAAGGGCTGAAGTGTACAACACCCTTGCTTCCCTCATCAGATGCAGTTTTGAGTTTTGAAGCTCTGAAGGTGCTGAGCAATGCCGTATATGATTTTTGGCCAACCCATCTGGGAGCTACAGGTTTGCAGATTGCTAGCTTAGGGCATGGAAAAATTGCTGCTTATTATGCTAAGGTACCTAAATGTTTTCTGCACAGCTTTCAGAGATTTAGCTGAAATACGTCCATTTCTGCCATGGATTATTTAGCTCTTAAGAATGATGCAGCACAATTTAGGATAGGATGAAGAAGAATATTTTATCATGGCAAAACATCTGGAATATCTTGGGTGTGGCATATTTTTATTATCTCATGTTTAATTCCTATTCTTGCAAAGATTTCTAGGACTGCTGGAAGCAGAGCTCTACAGTCAGTCTGCCACTGTTCTGTATGAGATAGAAAAGTATCCTGTGTGTCTGCTGAATTTCAAGTAAATGAGAGGGCAATGAGATTTTGTCAGAGATCTGGACCTGACCGAATCCTTTAAATGAATGAAATGAACTCTCAAGTGACATACTTGTATTGATTCCTGCCACAGAAAGATTTATACTTCCCCACAGTGGTTGTCAGTAAGCTTAAATCTCTATCTTCCATTCCACCGTGTAATCAAATGTTTATTAGTTGCCTCTTTTAGTTCTTTGTGGATCTACCCTTTCTCTGGAAGAGCCTTGCAGAATGGCTGTCAAGAGAAACTGTAGGAGTCTTAACCTTGTTCTCCCTGTACAGGGATACGATGTGGCGGATTTTCACAGGCTCTCTCCTGGTGGAAGAAAAGTCTAGTGCGTTGCTACACGACTTGCGGGAGATTGAGGCTTGGATATACCGTCTGCTCCGGTCACCAATGCCCGTTGCTGGTCAGAAGCGGGTGGATGTGGAAGTCTTGCCGCATGAGTTGCAACCAGCTTTGACCTTTGCTCTGCCTGATCCATCCCGCTTCACCTTGGTGGATTTTCCATTACATCTGCCTTTGGAGTTGTTGGGAGTGGATGCCTGCCTGCAGGTGCTGACCTGCATCCTTTTGGAGCATAAGGTAAGAAGGGAAGAGTAGATCTTTGATAAGTATGTAGGAAGCTCTGCCCTCTTCAAAACCAGCATAGGCTGGATGTGTAGAATAGCTGTCTCCCTGCACTGCCTGGAATCAGCTTGTCTATGGCAGTGGGGGGAAGAAATAGATTCTTCTGAAGTTCCTGGTTTGAAAAGTTCTGTTCTCACTCCAAAAAGCATCTGAAGCTTGTTTTAAGACAGATTAATGGAGAGTTACCCAGTTCACAGCCATTGAATTGGAGCCTGCAGGCTGTGATCTTTGTATATCCCTGAGGGAAGTATTAGAAGTGAATGGTTGCTGCTGTGCTAATGGGAGTTTCTTTGGTTGCAGATTGTATTGCAGTCCCGAGATTATAATGCGCTTTCAATGTCTGTGATGGCTTTTGTGGCCATGATCTACCCATTAGAGTACATGTTCCCCGTGATCCCTCTGCTTCCCACCTGCATGGCCTCTGCAGAACAGGTACTTATTTTTCCTTTGTTGCTCTCATAGAATAGAGTGATTCAAAGCAGTAGTAAACAAACGATGGACTGAATGGCCACAGATCCACAATATTATGACAAGTATTTACGACCCCACCTCACCCTCCTCCACCCCCACTTTCCCCCACTGAGAATTAACATTTGTGGGGAAGGTCCAGAGTAATATTTAAGGATGTTTGAGGGCTCTTGATTCAGAGTTTAGAAACTATTGTCTGCAATTTAATCTTTTCAGAAATATCAGCTGGGAACCTGGGTTTTGCCAATAGTTGGCTCTTTGCCGGAGCTCATTATTTTGCTTGGAAAAATAGAATTCAGGCCATCTTATTACTTCAGTGCTATCCTGTAACTGATGCTGCAGGTTTGTGCTTGTACCACCCCTTGGAGGTGACCAACTGTTCTAGATTTAAAGAATAAATTAGCTTCCCAAGCCACTGGTCTCAAGCTGCTACGTGCATAATTGATTTAAACCTTTTTCCTCTGCTGATTTGCTTTTTTCCTGACCTGAGAATGTATTAGTCTGCTGCTTTTCAAGTTAAGCTCTTACTCTGAACATTTTTTCCTTGGTCCATGATAAATGTGGGAAACTGTTTCTGAAGAGCCATGTAGTTACATCCTGGGGAGGAGAGGAACGTGGGAGGTGGAAATGTATGTTCTTCTAGTTGAACATTAAAGCTTTCTGAGCAGGAACTTTTATTCTTTTTTTTTTGGTAATGTTTCTATTGTATGATATTAATTACTTATTTATCAATGCCTTTTGTGTTGTCTGCTCTATTGTAGTCAATAAATAAATATTTGGGAAGAATGGTAATATCAAATGCTGATCTTGTCCTTAGTAAAGTCCATCTTTCTCTCAGTTGCTTCTAGCCCCTACGCCTTATATCATTGGTGTTCCAGCAAGTTTCTTTCTTTACAAACTGGATTTTAAGATGCCTGATGATGTTTGGCTTATTGACCTGGATACCAACAGGGTAAGTAGTACCCATCAGGACTTGTGGCTTTGTTTCCAGGGAACTGTGTACTTTCTTCAGTGTACCTACTGAGAATTTAATAGTGCCTGCCCTCGGTCTGTCTTTGCCACTCCCATCTTAGACTTTAGGGTTCCATTCCTTATTGTGTCTCAAGGTTCCCATCTCTTTGGAACCTTGAGAAAAAGGTATCCTTTTTCAGTTAATCCATCTGGCTATCTCATTAGAAGATAAATCCTCAAACAAATGATAAAGCTTTCTTCTTGACTACTTGTGAGACTGTTTCTTATAGTCCTACCTAAGAAACCCAATCTGTTCAGAGCCTTCCAGCAGCCTTGGTTGTCATGATTCAAATGGGGCTATGTATCTCACTTTCTACAGAAGTATGAGCAAGGCTAATTCCAGGGAAATGTGTAAACCATCATCTACTTGATGGAAAGTGTGAGTTCATTCAAACTTCTCTTTTTTCTGTGGTAAAGTAACTCCACTGTTTGGGATACTGTAAACAAAAACAACCATAGAGAAGTGAACATCAAAGTGAAATGCGGCTGTATGTGTGTCAGATTGTGGTTTTTTAATTATTAATTATTTTACTTTATGACTTCTATTTCTTGATCTCTAGGGTGGTGGAGATTCAGGAGATTCCGTTTTGGAAATGACTGCAGATAGGAATTTTTAGTTTGTTGTTGTGCTTAATTCCAGGTGATTGTTCCCACAAATGCAGAATCTTTGCCAGCACTGCCAGAACCAGAAGCTTCAGAGCTGAAAAAGCATCTGAAACAGGTAATATGCACTTTGAGGAAAGGACTCAGATTCAGTAGAACTTAGCAGATGTAGTCTTGCCCAGCTCTTCTGCTATAGTGGGTAAGAATGCCATGCAAATGTAAAGCTGAAATGGCCCTGTACACAATAGATAGTTTCTGATTTTTACTGTTGTTTGGGGCTAACTTATTTCCAGTTGGTGCAGAAAGTTCCAGATTCCTCCTTTACGTTTGCCATGTGGGCTTTAAACTCTGACTTGATCCATCAAGCTATGATCATCTTTGTTTCCCCTCCATTCACAGATCTGTGTGTGAGGTCTCAGTCTCTCCTCTCAGGTCCTGCTAAGCCATTAATCAGCTTGGGTCATCCTGGCTGATCGTGTCAAGCAGGTTTTATCTCTTTATTTCTGTTTTCCTTATGCACGCTGCATGCAGTATCTAAAGGTAAAGGTGTTACTAATGTGATGAGGTTTGCTCTTTCCTCGTAGACCAAGAGAGCAAAGTGTGTAACCTCTGTCATACCCCAGTACCTGCTGTCAGCACAGATGGAAGTGATGTGTTGCCTGGAGTTTTGTTAGAACAGCCTTCCCCCCACTGCTGCCTCACCCCCTTGCAATTTCAGGCACTCTTTAGCAAAACTCTCTCACTAGGGTAAAGTTGGGTATCAGAAGAACAAATTGCAGTTTTTTTGAAGCCATATTTAAGATTCTCAGAGTCTGCACTCAAATTCAGCTTACATCCCTATGTGTTCCTTATGGGCATTATCATTGTTTACCATTGGCAAAGAAGGAGTGCTGCTGGTTGCTGTACAAAGTAGACAAGAGAAAATTGTGGCCCACATCACTAAGGTTAATGTTTTGTGTGCCTTTGGGTCTTAGAGTCAATTAATGAATTTCGGGATATCTGCTTTTAAACTGTAGTAGGAAGGTCTTAGCTGCATCATTAAGGACAGCAGGCTTTCCAGTTTCCAAAGTGGCAAGATGTGAATGTTTGGGGGTGGGGCAGTTAGACCTCTTTCCTAAGATGTGCTTATTTTGTGGTCCCTTTTGTTTCCTCTCATTTGTGATATTTGGTAGTAATAGATTTTTTTTTTTCCTTCCATCTGTTTCTCTGTGATCATGTGTTCGTCTTGGCTCTGATGGGCTGCTGTGGTGTTATTATATGATCTTCCATCTTGCCTCCAGTGTCTGGTTAGCATGACTGCAATCACTCAGAAACAGCTGCTCACTCCCGACAACAAGGTTCTTTATTTTATTCTTTTCCCCTCAATTTTCCATTTTACACTTTTCCTTTGGAGGTTTTGTTTTTTGTTTGTTTGGTTTGGTTTTATGTATTTTTTTTTCAATGAAAAGACGAAGCCTCAGTGGGCAAATGGGATACATGAGGAAGATTTAGGATAGGTCTGGGTGTCCAGGACTGATTTATCACTTGTGCTGCTCCAGTGTGTATCCATGAAAACTTTATGAGGGTTGAAGAGGATGTTAGCTTTATGGAGAGATGAAGACTCCAATTAGATGGAAAGTGGAGGTTTGCAGAGATACAGGCAGATGTTTGTGTTAAAGTGTCTTCACATTGTCCTGGTATATGAAATTCACTGGCTGAATGGCCAAGTTGCAAGGCAAGTTTCCAGGCCTTTAGGTCCCAAGATGTATTCAAACTGCACATGGGAATAACTTTACAGTAAGTCATATGCGGAGCCATACTGCTTGTGATCCTATTTGGTCTATCTGTTTTCATGTCAGGAATGATCTATCAAAGTGGACTTCTGTGCTACTCCTTGACTGGCTCCAGAACTGTTTAAGCAAGGAAGAGATCATTATGACAATAAACATAAAGGAGGGCCTGGAGATATTTATTGACTCAGCATAGGAGGTGGTTTAAAACAAATTAATGGAGCATGCACAATTGTTGCAATTGCCTAGAGGGCAGGGTAGCTGTGATCTCTCTTTTGTTCCTTGAATAACTGTTCTTGCTGAATGTGTGCATAATGTCCTTCATTAGGCCCTGGCCAGCATGAGTCTGAATACTCAGCCCATTCTTAATCTAGAGAAGTTCCAGGAGGGGCAGGAGGTGCCACTGCTGCTGGGAAGACCACAGAATGATTTGCAGTCTACTCCTTCCACAGAATTCAACCCCCTGATCTATGGAAATGATGTGGACTCTGTTGATGTGGCTACCAGGTGAGGCTGAACATCAAGGTACCACTGAGTCTTCATAAAAAAGTACAAACACTTCTATGGGTGAAACAGCATCTTCCAGATTCTATTGCAGATTCTACTTTACATCATGGGGGGAAAAAGAGCAGAAATTACAGTGTTTATCTCAGATCTATTAACTGCATGAACATAAGTGTATCTTGAGGGCATTTTCCTATAAATCATCCACTTTACCTGGATTTGTCAGTCTGATATTGTATCCTCAGCTTAAATCACAAGCCTTGAACTACAAAAAAAGCTGGAGACTTAGTTGTCACCTCAGCTAGTGGATATGAGAATTATACCCTTCATCCTTTGTATTGGTGAACTAGGTGGTGAGTTAGAATGAAGTGATTTCTTGGGTCTTGGTTTGTTTTTTTGCTTTTATTTTTTTCAAGATAACTGTTTTCTAAGACGACTTAGGGTACTATTCTTCAAAGGTTTGAAACATTGCCTATTGCATAACTTTTAAAGCCTCTCTGTCTTCTTTTCTGTTATGTTCTGTGTTTTTATCTGATATATTGTTCTCTGTTTCTTTTTAGAGTTGCTATGGTGAGATTCTTCAACTCACCAAATGTTTTGCAAGGTTTCCAAATGCATACTCGCACTCTTCGTCTCTTCCCACGACCAGTGGTGGCCTTCCAGGCAAATTCTTTTCTTGCCTCTAGGCCGAAGCAAACACCTTTTGCAGATAAGCTTTCCAGAACACAGGCAGTAGAATACTTTGGAGAATGGTCACTCAATCCTACTAACTATGCTTTCCAAAGAATTCATAACAGTAAGTTTCAGTCTTGTCTTTCCTGCACTTGGACATAATGCAGGAACTTAAAAAGCAAAGAGATTCTAGGGAAGGACTTAATTTTGTACCGTATTGTTCCTGAGGGGAGGGAAATTCAGTTCAAAGAATATTTTTCTATTTTTATGTGTATATTCATGTTTCTACCAAGTTAGCTCTGCTGTTTGCAACTCCTTCAATTAATTTTAGCTTTTTCTTGTTTGATTACAGGCTTCTTAGAGTAGAGACTGTCCCTTTCTTTGTGCAAGAGTCAGTAAAGGGTAGTTTCACTGTGAATGAAGCCTTTGACACCAACAAATTAGTTCAATTAATGCTCTCCTTGTATTTTGTGCAGACATGTTTGACCCAGCCCTGATTGGTGACAAACCCAAGTGGTATGCTCACCAGCTGCAGCCGATCCACTATCGAGTCTATGACAGTAATTCACAGCTGGCTGAAGCACTGAATATCCCAGCAGAGAAAGAAACAGATTCTGATCCCACTGATGACAGGTTAGTAGGGAACATGGCCCTAGAACACATGATAATTACTTCAAATTGCTTAACCTCTCTTCCTACTTCATGTTTGCAGCCTTTTCCTTTAGCTTGCCAGGTTGCTGTTTAATTTCTTCTGTCTGGGTGGAGTACTGACACTGAAGTAAATTTTTGCACTGCTCTGTTATCACAACAAACCTCTTAACCCTTTGTTAGTGTCGTCATTTAAAGTGGTTCTCCATAAGTATTTTCCTGTTTTCTTTTGCTACCTCTATGCCACTTGACATTTGGCATATCCTCACACCCTAAGATTTTTTTTCTTCCATGCTGTTCCTTCTCTAGTTATTTCTATTGCAGTACTACAAATACTCCCACCCATCCTACCACTCTTTCAAATCTCTATTCCCTGCCCACAGTTATGCAAAGCTTGTTAGTACTACCCACTGCCTGCAAACTCCTTGTGGGTTCAGTAAAATGAAAGGAAACTTTTTTGTTATAGTAGGTTTTGGCCATATTTCCTGGAGTTTTGTGATTGTTTCATTATCCTTCGTTCTCTCCTAGTCTGTGAGATATTTCGGGCTTGGACTTGCACATATTTTACATTCTACACAGCACCAGTGGTGCTAACAGAGTGGCTTTTATCATTAGTGCAAAAAGGAAATGCTTTTATTTGTGATTTCCTATTCTCTTGAAGTTGACCTACATAAACACATACATATTTTGTGAATTAATGCACCATTCTCTGCTCACTTATACATGGCCTCATTAACTTTGCTAAGAGGCTTTAAATTCCATCTCTCTTCATGTACCTGAAAATTATATTTTATGCTCTGACCTTTCATGAAGCTGGCTTGTGAAATTTGCTTGTAGATATTATAATATGAGATTTATCCATGAAGACAGTGCCAATTCACATCTTTAAAATGTCAGGCCCTGCTGTTGCTTTTATGCTGCCACTCATCTCTCTTTCTCACCTGTTGTGGCAGTGGCAGTGACAGTGTCGACTATGACGACTCAAGTTCCTCCTACTCCTCCCTTGGTGACTTTGTCAGTGAGATGATGAAATGTGACATTAATGGTGATACCCCAAGTGAGTAACTTTGAGCTTTACTTTCACGAGGTCCACGTGGGTTCCCTTTCACCATTCATCTGCACTTTGGGAAAAATACTTCCCCTAAGTCCCTGAATCAGAACAAGGTATTGTTCCATTGAGGTCTTGCTCTGAGGTAGAAGTGTGTTCTATACTCCTTCAATATCCAGGGGTAGGCTGAAAAAGGACATTTCTCTTGCTTAGAAACAATGCCCTACAAAGGACGCTGTGGGGAAGAAGAACAGAAATAGGTGCTGCTGAACAAAACTGTCTCACTAGATCTGGAACCAACCTGCTGTTTCCAGTAAATACTGTGCAATATGGGTAACAGAGTGTGAGCTGTTTTCTGCCCCTGCATATTGGTTCTCAGTCCTGGCTTTAGTGTATCACTCTATCCTAACGGAGACAAAAAAATACATTCTCTGTGGCTTGTATGGAAGCTGCATAAACTCTCACTTTCTTCAATAAAAATCTAGGAGTACCAAAACATTTCTTATGTCCCAAGGACAATCATAAGCTGCAACAAAAGAAGCTCTACTTGGACATAAGGAAAGGAACTTCACGCTTATTTTAGTTAAACGGGTTCCCAGGATCACCGTAGAATGTCAAGCCTTGAAAACTTTCAAAACTCAGTGGGACAAAGCCCTGAGAAACCTACTTTAATTTTGAGGTTAACCTCTGCTTTGAGCAGAGAGTTGGAATAGGTTACCTCCAAAAGCCCTTTACAACCTAAATTTTTGTACAAGTTTATTCTGGTGAGCAGTACTCATCTGCTAGGGGTCTTTAGTTAGTTGGACAAAAGGCTGAGGAAAAAAGTGTTGTTTAATGAAAAATAATGTGTTTGCAGATGTTGACCCCCTGACTCATGCAGCCCTTGGTGATGCTAGTGAAGTGGAATTTGATGATTTTCAAGAATATTCAGGGGATACGGATGAACAGACCATGGACAGTGAGAACTCCCAGGAGAACAACCAGCCTCGTTCAAGTTCCAGTACTACAGCCAGTAGCAGCCCCAGCACTGTCATCCATGGAGCAAATCATGTGTGTACTGAGATGAGTTCAGCCTCAAGATCAACATATTAGGAGATAAAGAATGGGAGAATGCACATGGTTCTTTCTGAGAAGGGCAAAAGCTAATAGGACTGTGAAACCATGCACAGATTAAATTGCATGCTCTCCCTGGACTTCTGAGGAAGGTGGAGTTTGCTGGTACCCTTTTGTGCTGGGATAGACCATTCCTGTACAAAAAGTTCCAATGCATTGAAAAATGCAGCACTAGCAGAGAGAAAAGGTCCAGGTTGTGACTACAGGAATTCCTTTTACAGAGTCTGGAAAGACCTGATGTGTTTAGAGGAACAGAGTGATGTGGGGAAACTTATGAATCTGTGGTTGGTTGAGAAGAATGGGAATTGCTTGCATAACCACCAAACATGGTAATGGAAAGCCATTATCTTGAGCTAAGACTTACTATTCAGATCTGGTTTACAGGGGACTAAGTCCTGAGAACAATGCACAAATACTGCAGTATATATAAAGTCTTAGGTTAGAGGCACAGATAGTGGGGATGGGGGGGGGGCGCAGTAGCAAGCATCAGAGACTGTGCAGACTTCCCAGTTTGAAATAATTGTTCTTGTCCTGCCCTTCAGTTGTATGTAATGCAAACTAGCGAACAGATCAATGATTTGAGTGGTCCACAGGAGGCAGCAGACTCGGCAGAAATAGAAGAGAAGTTGGCTGCTGGATTTTCAAACCACCTCCCTTCCTTGCCACTGCAACCAAGCTTTCCCAAGATAAGCTTGGATCGTCGTGAGAGTGACATTGCAGCTGGCAGCATGAGCTCCTCAGAAGGGGTGGTGAGGAAGCGAGAGTATGACAATCCATACTTTGAACCTCAGTATGGTTTTCCTACGGAGGATGAAGACGATGAGCAGGAAGAGAGCTACACCCCAAGATTTGACCAGAATCTCAATGGAAGCAGGTGAGTCCTCCTTGTCTCCTGCCCTTCTGTACAGCACTTTTGGTTTTTCTGTCTGCTTCATGTAGTTTAACATTCATTCAAATGTCTTTTGCACCTGAAATGTGTTGTTGATCACTCTCATCTAATATTGAAATACTGTCAACCCTTCTGGTTTGAGTAAAAGCACTTGCTCAGTTCCCTCAGTTCCTTGCTTTTATGTAAGCAGTAGGAGCTATGAGAATTATCAGTTCTTTCTAGAACATTCTAGCGTATGACCTACTGATTTCTGAAAACCATTGAGCAATTTTTTTTTGTGTGAAGCTTTGTCTTTTGGGGGAAAGATAGTATAGTGATTCATGACAATGGGTTTTATTGTTATTGCTTTCAAAACAGAACCATTTCACCCCCAAATCCACCAATGCCTTTTTGTAGACAAGTTTTCAGCATGCCCTGAAAGTCAATAAGAGCCTGAATGTAAAGATGTTCAGTTCTCTCATTTTTTTCTTTCTCTTGTTTTTTCTTTTCTTTCCCAAGAGGTACAGGTAGTGTAGTGAAAACTGGTGGGGAATGAGACCAACATCAGTCTCCCACAGTCATACAATGTGCTGTTTTGGGATGGGAGGGGGAAATGCTAATAATCGTTGTACTTAATTTCTTTAAAGGTCTCAGAAGTTACTCCGGCCAAACAGTTTAAAACTGGCCAATGATTCTGATGCAGATTCAGATTCCAGGGCCAGCTCCCCAAACTCTACTGTCTCCAACAACAGCAGTGAAGGTTTTGGGGGCATCATGTCTTTTGCAAGTATGTACAAGTGCATTCATTAAGCCAGTTTTATTTATTATATTAGAGCTTACAGAGAGATGGAATAGAGGGATTGCTAGTTAAGAGAATGACTTGGTTGTCAAATTGTTATCAACTCCCCGGAAATCATGTGGGGAGCCACAGGACCTATTTATCTTACACTACTGACAACTACTGCTTTATGATTTTTTCATAAAGTAAGTAAGAAGGACTTTGTTTATGTAGTTAGCCCCTTGAGTTGGGTGGCACTTCAGGGCACAGATGAGAAATTCTTTCAGTTTCATTCAAAGAAAGCATCTTGCTGATACAAAAATCTTACAGTGGTATGCCTTCCATGCTGCCACATTGTGTGTTTAGGTGCCAAATTCAATTTCTTGACCGTGCTCACCTACTTTCAATTATATTTTAATAAAAAACCCTACAGACATGGAAAACTAACTTAAGAGTTTCTTAGTAAGAAGACATGGCCAGTTGAGTCTTGCACTATAGCGGAGAGCGGTGAAAGAAGTTTGCAGCAGTGGGGAAAATATGCTGGATGTTCTGGTAAAATGACTGTTACTAAAATAAGGCTGCAAAAAAACAAAAAGAAGGAACCAAAGCAAATTGAAATAGTACGCTGACATTTTAAATAAATAACTTGAAGTGTTAATCAGCTCCGTGATCTAAATGTGATGCTTTCAGGCTGTCTAGAGGCTTAACCAGATGGTGATAACATTATCATGTTCTTAAGATTTGTCTGTACCAGGTAGAACGTATGTTTTTTCCTAATAAATGAAAAACTTCTATTTCAAAAAGCATGGTTCTGTGACAGATTTACAGTGTTTCACAAGACACAGTGCACAGTCCTCACTTCAGAGGTACAGGTTTGGAGATGTGTCACCCTTTTTTCTCATGTGGCCCAGTCATTCCTTTGCCCCCAAAAAGAGGATCAAACTAGAAAATACAGCTAAAGTGATGTTATCTGTTTAAGTGCAGGAAGACAGGTGGACATTGCTATTACATTTAAGACTCAAAGATCCAACAGCAATTATTGTGACGTAAAAGCTGAAACTTATGTTTTTGTACAGTTTAGAATAATCTGGTTATAGATTTGGTTGCAATGTAAATGAGATCATGTTATGCTTGTGAGACTTTTGGGTAATAAAGAACAACTTAATCATTAAGGATCTGGAATAAGATGGTGAATTACAGAAAACTGTGTGTGTGCAGTGAGCACTAGGCATTTAATTTTTTCTTCTTCTGTCTTAGGCAGCTTGTACAGAAACCACAGCACAAGTTTCAGTTTGTCCAACTTAGCCCTACCAACGAAAGTTGGGAGAGACAAGAATACTCCTTTTCCCAGCCTGAAAGGTAACCATTTTTCCCTTTGTCTTCTACAGCCTTTACTGTTCTTGTGACTTGGAAGTCTGAGGTCTTACGTCTAACAGTAATCCTGGGGGTGATGCATTTTCGTTGTTTGGGTAGTACCTGTCTTAAGAATCAAGCCAGTATTTGATATTTCTCAGTCAGTCTTCTTCCTAAAAATTGGGCTGTGTTGGGATGGGAGAGTGTCTGGTCTAGCCTGAGTTAACAGATACATTATGAATGTTGGTTTTGTTTTGTATTTTGTTTTGGTTTTAAGTACTTAGTGTAAAGAATGGGAACCAAGAGGTAGGTCCTACTTTTGTGCTGCCACTATCTTCATGACTAGCCTTAGGTAATTTATTAGAGCAATGATGCTGCCTTTGTAAGTGGGGATAATGCCATCCTCCCATGGAGACTGCAGTTTACGTGAGTTTCTGAAGTGTTTGTAGTCTTTTCAGATCACTAAATAGAAAATCAAATTATAAGTATACTTCAGCTCTCTCAGAGTGAAGATCAATCCCTAGCACATGTACACAATCTTTTCATTAGAACATCTGTTTGTCTGCAGTATCAACAGTTAATATGTCTGAATGGGCACTAGAGAAATGACCCTTGTACCATGGGAAGTTAGAAAGCCTGGTCACCCTTGTACCAGCTGTAATAACACAAGATGACTGAGCATGTGCTGGTGCCCTAGTGCTGAGACCTTTTCAGATGCTAAATTGGGGAGAGATTTTATTTTGCCTTTTGAGTTATTCTGTCTGATTAGAACGTACTGCTTTTGTTTTAATATGTTGATTTTTTTTCATTTATTTTTTCCTCCTCATCACTTTTATCGGTAAAGATTACTTTAATCTGGAATTGGGAAGGGATGTGGATGAAGGTTGGTATGATATTTTGCTGACCTTTGACCTTGTAGAAACAAAGACCAAAAGCTGGATTTTGTGTTTCTGCTTTGGACTTTGTTTTTGAGACAAGTAATCATTCCCTATATGTAAAATGAGGAGTAACAGGACTGGTAGGGTGAAAACACTAGCAGAGACTCTGCACAGCTGTTTTTATCAACCTTTTACCAGTTGGTTATGTTTTCATGTCCAGTTGTGCTGGATAAGAAACATGCTTCATGTTGGGGTTATTTCCTTGAGTAAACTTAATGACTGATTCCATGCATTGGAAGAAAACAGTGATGGGGTTTGCCATTCCACGTTCATGCTTTGTGCCTCATCTTCTGCACTTTGATGTTCTTTTCTTGACTATTTTAATCCTGTAGGGCCTTTGAAGTTACTATGCAGATATGAGGATGGGATTTCTGTGGAGTAGCTCAGTCTCTTTTATGCATGTGCAAGTGTGTGTGTGTGTGTGTGTGTGTGTTTGTGTTCATTTACATGTGCATGCTGGCTCACTGGGATTCCCACTGGGCACTTCAGTGGTTTTTAAATGCTTTTGTCTTTATTGTAGAGATATAAAATTGCTGCATTGTTCTTGCCAAGTATGTGTTTCTAACTGTAATGGGAAATGATGCTGGGACTCCATCTCATTGCTGCTGTTTGACCACTTTCCATCCTCCTTTTTAATTTTTATTTCACACGCATCCATTAATATTTTTTCTTCGGTGATGCAGATGTTTTTCATAGTGCTATTCAAACACAATACGTGCAGCGATGTCCTTGAAGATGCAATACATTGGTTCCACGATACCAAATTTCAAGTCAAGCACTATCTCTTAAGTTATTCTGGCCCTTGTGGTCTTGGGCTTTCAAGCATCCTTCCTGCTCTAGTCTCATCTGGGTTTTGTTTTGAGGGAGGGCTGGGAAGAAGCTGGTAGCTGGATTCGTTTGATGCTGACAGTGGGGCGTGTAGATATTGTAGTACACTACTAATTGTATATTTTGTGTCCCAGTATTTGGGTTAAATACTATAATGGAGATTATTACTGAAGCTGGCCCAGTAAGCAATGAAGGTGGGTTCCCTACAGCATGAGCTGTGCATGATGTAACAGTTTCCAGCATTCCCTATGCCTGACTTTGGGCTACCTTTCTCGCTGGGTAACCAGTACCACATGATCTATACTAGTCACCCTCAATGCATTATGCTTTTACATATAGTGACTAATTTGAAGATGGTTCTTGTTGTGGAACTGCATGCAGAGCAGCCAGAACTTTTCCTGCCTCTCACCTTCTGCTCCCATTACCATCTTCTCTTTTTCTCTCTGCATTACTCCCATTACTGTTTTCTGCCGATGTGTGATGCTAGAATATGATATATGCTGCTGCTTTTTTGGAGTTTCCATTTTGTTTGAAGTCTGTTACCTGTGATTCAAATAGGTGTGTTAGCCAACTTTAGCATTGCTTGTTACTGTCCTGGGATCAGAATGTTTTCCTCCCACCCCTTTCTCTCATCCTGTTTCCTCTTCTCTTTAGGAAATAGACGAGCTCTTGTGGATCAAAAATCTTCAGTCATAAAGCACAGCCCAACAGTGAAGAGGGAATCTCCATCGCCTCAGGGACGAACTAGCAATTCCAGGTAATATTGCTAGTTTGAGTATAATATTGTTTTTTGAGTGTACAGTGTAGTTAGAGTAGCCTCATACTTGGCCAATGTTTTCTCAAAAGTCTGGCTGTTGAAAACTAAGTAGCACTTTTCTGTGGCCCTAGACCTGGACATACTATTGTCTGGGAAGATTCCATATGGATGGTCTTACAGTTAATAGCGCACATACTTATTTTTCTCTGCTTCAAAATGTATCCTCTTTCTGTCTGAGATCCAAATTTTTCTAGGTTCCTACTTTAACTCAGTAGTTATTCTTTGTAACTGAGTGTGTTCTTGACAAGGTGATCTAGCCAGCAGAGTTTTAACACACCACACAGGGGATCAACTGAGTCAAATGAAGCAGTTTGATTCCATGAATTCATGTGACATGATTTTCTCAGCCTTGGGGAGGAACTCAGAATAGTGCAAATAAACATTACTTGTCCTGTGCCTGTGCTTTCTCCTCCCATTCTTATGTAGCAGTCACAGGTAGAGTGAAATTTACTGTGAGCTACTGGGTTTGGGAGACAAGTGTTACGAGCAGGTTCTTTAAAATTATTAGAGAGATGCCTCTGCCCAAATTAAGGTGCAAATGAGACCATATACTAAAGTCAGTAGTACAGATTTTTATTCAACAGTAAATGTGAGGTAGAGATAGAAAGAAATAGGGAAAAGAGAGAAAGGGGGAAAGAGTGTGACCAAAAGACATTAAGTAAAAAAAATGTCACCGTTTCATGGATTCCAGTGGAATCCCTTTGATCTCTTCTTGTGTTCTTCTGGGTGATGAGAGTGCCAGCTTTGTTGAAGTGATGATTGCTGTTTGGATCCATTGAGGGAAACCCAGGGGTGGGAGGGAAAAAGCCAGTGGTGGTGAAGGAAGAAGTTAATGATGCCCAGGGTAGTAAGGAAAGTCCTATGTCTTAAGTGAAGTTCCTGACATCTTTTATTGGGCTTAGGTGAGGTGGGAATGCCTCTGGTACCTCCCCTGGGGCAGGGAGTTTTACAATGGACATAATGCTGCATCATTTCAGGAGTCTTTGACACCTTTTAAGATGTTACAGCTGCCTGTTACATCAGCACAAGTGAGTCAATTATGGCCCATCAGCAGAGAGGACTGTCTTCAGGCTGTGTGTGATTTTTTCTGGTGCTTCCCCAGAGGGGAGTTATCACAGCTGAGTCATTTGTGTAAGGATAAAGAAACACTACCCTGCCTAGCCGGATTTGCCTCTCTCCCCATCTTGTAGCCTGAGGTGTTGGATGTGCATGCCCTCAGCATCTGGGTGGTTACTTTATGCACTGTCAGTTTGCACCTTGACTGAACCATTAGCATCCCAGTCTTTTACACTTCTGGATACTTTCTGCTCCTGGGATAATTTGGCAATAGTACTACTTTTATTGTATCTCAAATTCTGTCGTGGTCCAAATTAGTGGGCATATTCGGGGAGGGGCATTTACTTCTTTGCACAGTTTGCTACAGTCGCCAAAAGCCTTTTCATGATTTTAACAATGTTTAAGCAATAAACCATTTCAGTGGTATTTCTCTGTGTGTCCTGGCCATATCTATCTTCCCATGCAAGCCAAAGTAAGCAGAGGATTAACTTTTCCTTGCTTTCTCTTAAATCTCTCAGTGAGAACCAGCAGTTCCTGAAGGAGGTGGTACACAATGTTCTTGATGGGCAGGGTGTTGGCTGGCTGAATATGAAGAGAGTCCGACGTCTGCTGGAGAGTGAGCAGCTCCGTGTCTTTGTACTAAGCAAGCTGAATCGCACCATCCAGTCAGAAGAAGATGCTCGACAGGATGTCATACAGGACGTGGTCAGTGCTGAATTCAGCAGGGTCCTCACACTCAGTGTCTGCTGAGGCTCAATTTGTAGGAAGTTTTTGTTCATTGCCTTTTAAAAGCTGATGTTACAGCAGTTTTGGAATTTAAGTTATTGAATTACTTTCTCGCTTCTGAAATAGAAACACTAATGGGATTGTCATTGCAGGAGATCAGCCGCAAGGTTTATAAAGGCATGCTGGACTTGCTGAAGTGCACAGTCTTAAGCTTGGAGCATTCATATGCAAATGCTGGCCTGGGAGGCATGGCCAGTGTTTTTGGCCTGCTAGAGATAGCACATACTCACTATTATAATAAAGGTAAGAAGAGTGTTTACGAGAATACCGTGTTTATGAACCAAACAAGATCCTTATTGTGAAGGTAGCTGTGTTGTACCTTCTGATATTTCAGGGGTTTTACAACACTTTCAAAATGGTGAGAATTGTACCATTGTTACTGAAGCCTTACAAAGCTTGAATGTGTTTCTTCTTTTTTACACACATTCAACTGGACCAATGCAAAATAATGGCCATACTTATATTTGATTGAAAATGGGAACTGCAGTGAAATACAAAACCTGGAATTTTTACAGGTGAAGTGGAAATTCTGAGAGTGG
Source organism: Lepidothrix coronata (assembly GCF_001604755.1). Taxonomy (NCBI): domain Eukaryota; kingdom Metazoa; phylum Chordata; class Aves; order Passeriformes; family Pipridae; genus Lepidothrix; species Lepidothrix coronata. The sequence continues at coordinate 4,215,648 of NW_016690181.1, forward strand.
GGACCTTCAGCTAAAACTGTCACTGTCTTGGAAAGTTGTTGAAGGCAACCTGAATAGGGAGGGAGATATTTATAAGGTGGAACCCTATGAGACTTATATCTTACCAACCACCTTGCATTACACAATTCTTATACAACTGAGAACTCTTGAAGAGGAAAGTCTGAAAATATCTCTTTATTTTTCATCTTTTTCTTAAGAATATGATTCTTAATGCAAAGTAAGAAAATGCATGCATAAGGAAAATAGCAAAAGATGACAAAAAGCTACATCTCTGCTTAATGTCTGCTTAATATCTGACTTGATTGTAATCTCAAATGATAAAAAGCTATTTATTTTATTGTAGCAGAGGAGTAGCATCTAGTAAATCCCTTATACTTGGTGTTCAGGGATTTTTTTATGAGTTGGCTTAGATATGCCCTTACATATGTGGCTTACAAGTGTTCATTTCCAATCATTTTTAGGATGCTGAGGAATGTAATAAAGGCTGGGGTAGTGGAACAGTCCTGAATGTGGGGAGTAGGTTGATTTTGGTAATTACAAGCCTTTTAGTCTGACACTGATTCTAGGCAAAATTAGAATGGCTGATGTAAAACTCAATGGTAATAAAAGAGTAAAGACCAGATAGCATAATTTGATGGTAAGTAGACTTTACCCAGTAAATTAATTGAGGTCACAATAGACAAAAATTGATGCAAACTTTTAAAGCTGTGATATGTCTCATTATTGCATAACATCTTAATTTATAGTCAAATTTTAGCTGTTTCATATGTTTTACCTTGTTTTCAATTAGTTGATCTAGTTATTTAAGGAGGTGTTTTATAGAGATTAGCATTTATCTTAAAGTTAACATCTAGTAATAAACTAGTAATCCTGAAATTGTTTGGTTCGCATATGATGCATACTGTGTTGCTGATAGCAGAATCTTTAATCTACTGAACAAAGGTATCACAAGGTCTAGTGATATGACAGATTTAGATATTAGGGTATGAAGTTTTGACTGTTAGACTCGTCAGCAATTGGAACAGTTTGTGCAGGATTGAAGGAGGCTCTTTATGGAAAACAAGATTTTAATTATTGTATTCTGAAGGTGTTGCTGTAATTCAGACTGTGAGGTTTGATACAGAGAAATAATCCAAACTACCTGTTGGGACCTAGGGTTATAGGAAGTCTCGGAGAATGATGGAAGAGCTATAGCTGATAGGTTCTTTTTGGTCTTTTCCTAACTGGTTTCATTTAGTGTTACCCATGAAAATTATTGTATTTGTCACCTTTGCACTGTGAGAGGAGCTTACTTATATTCTGTAAGTGATATTCTTGGCAGTTTAGGCAGAGTTGTTTAATTTTTCACAACTTGGCAGAGGAGATGGTACAGTTAATGTGTCAGAGAACATTCCTAGGTTTCAAGTATACAGGAATGAGATATTTGAGTACCCTAAAACAGCATTCTGGCTTTCTCTTCTACTGTTTCCACCAATGTGTCAGGCTGTCAGCAAACCATGTTGACCTAGGGGAACAAATGTGGCACTGAGCTGTTTCAGTGCCAGGCTTAATGATTTAGGTGAGACCATCTGTCTCATCTTTGTTTTCCCACTCTCATTTCCTTTTTCCTTTTGTTTCTTTCTATCTATCTATCTATCTATCTATTTATTTATTTATTTTCTCTCAACACTGTTCTTTTCTTTAAAGAACCAGAAAAGAGAAAACGAAGTCCAACAGATGGATCTGTCACTCCAGTTGGCAAAGATCCTGGATCATCCCCAAGAGTGGAGCCAAAACCTGCGATGCAGCTGCCGGTACCTCAGATAATGCCAAAGCCACCAAGCCCTGCAGGCAAAGGGCCAAGGGAGTTTGACACAAGAAGTCTAAAGGAAGAAAATTTTATTGCTTCCATTGGTGTGTATTGAGATTCATGTCAAGTGCAGGAGGGAATTCTATTTTGGCATTAGGTTCTATTTGCATTCTCTCCATTTTAACACACTACATTTCTGCTGTAACATGCTTCATTTACACCTTGGATCACAAGAAACAATCATATGTGTCTTCACTCTACTCTGGGTTAAACTATCCGCTGCAGTTTTCTCCCAGAAGCTTTCTAATCCTAATTATTTCTAAATTTCATTACACTTTAAACAGCTTTATTTTTTGCTCTGTGATTGCTGTTTTCAAGCAACAGGAAATGGCAAAAGGGAAACAGGGATAGCAGGACTTCAGAAAGGGCAACCGTGGAAGGGAAACATGGAATAAATGTTTCTTATAATTGCTGGCTACCTGTGAATTATCTAGATCACATCCTGATAGAAATGGGACCCAGAATATGCTGATTGTTAAGAATAAAATTTCCAAAAGAAGTTTAGTTGTAGTGTTAACAGTTTCAGTGAACAGGACTGATGGATTTTCCTTCCATGCAGTACCAAATAGAATGCATATCTGTCTAAACAGCATCTGCTAGGCTGGTTGCTAGAAATTTTCCTGCCTTAATTTCTTAGCTAGTATAGCTTTTCTCTATGTCTTGGGAAAAAGTTAAAGGTAGGCTTTAAACTGTTTCCTCTAAAAAGTACTTTACAGGTTTTTTTGGTGGAGGAGAAAAAAATATTTTGGTTGATCCAGCATGCTGTTGGTTGTAAACATGAGAAAAGTAGCCTCAACATATGAGAAAATTTTTGTCAACTGCAAAAATATGTTAAATTTTAACCGTTGCTTCTTGCAGCTGGTTTAAAGTAACATTTTAATGGAGTCATTGTATGAAAGAATAATCTTCTGAAAGTGTGCTACTGTGAGGCCTATACCTGTAGTATGTGGTATAAGACAAGGGAATGTGTATATTGAGCAGTTATGTGGCAGGAATGCAAACATTCAGTCTTATACCCACATATTAGCTGCAGGCTAAATACTGTTGAGTCCTTCTGAACTGATACTTAATCCCTCTGACTTGATTTGCTTTCTTGTTTAAAGAGGTAATCTATGGAGACAGTTGCTCAGAAACTAGTCTTGCTCTCTCTTTGAAAATCTATCATAAAGCTGAAAGAGATTCAGATTCAGATTTCCGATATTTCAGTTAGTTGTTTGGTTTGCGCTGGATACTTCATTACTTTTCTGTAGAGGAAAAAAGGGAAAGTTGCCTCTGACACAACTAAGAATAAATCAGGCACTAGGCCAGTGTTCTTTTAAAGAATGAAAAGAGAACTTTTGATTGGATTACTAAGACTGCTTCTTTCCCTTAGATGAAATTAAAGCCTCATAGAAATGGAAATCATAAAGATCAGACAGTCTGTGTTTGTGAAGCATCATAAGGAGTCCTTTTAAAAAGAAGAGCTACTTAATATGTCATGTTAACTACTGTTGCCAGAATATTAACCTTAAACAATTCATGGTCTTCAAGGGCAGGCAAAGGTACATTTTTATTGGTGGTTCTGATGCTCTGAAGATTTCCACTTGTCTTCTATGGAGCCAAGTTACAAGAAGGATGTGGTTTTACCAAAACTGATCAAAGTTCTAAAGACTTTAATGTTTTTTCTGAAGCCTTTTTTTCTAACTACTTTTGTCTTTCACCAGAACTGATATGCAAGTTAGTCTTTAGGATATTGCTGTAAAAATAATGTAGTGTCTGTGTTCATTTGACTCATGTGATCTAGAAGTAAAGAGAATTTCTCTTGTGTTGCAGGAAGATAATTTAAAGCTGCTTGGCTATTATACTTCCTTTATGTTCTGTCATGAAGGCTTCAGAATAAGACAACTTTGGATATACAGGATTTGAGTTAGTCATGGCTAGGCTGAAATTCCTTCTGCAGTGAAATGCAGATATTCTCATTCAAATTAGTTTATTTAGGGATGAAGTATCTGGTAAACATTTACATGTTGCTGAAATAACAAAGTATTTGTAAGTAGTTCAATTTAAACATGAGAAAAAATGTTCTTGTGTGAAGATGCTCCAACACTGGAATAGGTTGCATGGAAAGGTTGTGGATTATCCATCTTTGGAGATAGTTAATACCTGACTGGACATGGTCCTGTGGCAGCCAGCTTTAGTCAACCCTGCTTTGAGCAGGCAGGTTTGACTAGATGGTCTCCAGAGGACCCTTTGAACTTCAGCAGTTACTTGATTCTGTGAAGTTTGGAAGGTACTTATAGCCTCAGGTTGCAGATATGTAAATAAAACTTTTGATGAATCTGTTGGTATTGTATAGATGAAATACAAATTAGGCTGCTAACCTTTTGACCTAGATACGAGAGGAAATACTAGAATGAGAAGTCTTCAGAATGATAGAGTTAAAATAATGTACAACACTGTTTGCAGTAGCCATATGAGAAGCGTATGTTAGTGTGGTGATTAAACTAAATCTCTGAGATCTAAAGGTGGGGTAGCTGAACTGTATGGATTTTTGTACTACAGGAACAATGGCCAGGAGGTTCAGAGTTTTCTAGGGGTCAGGGTGTATATATTCTTCCTTGATCCCCTTTTCTTGTTCACTTTTCAGGAAGTTTATGGGTTTTTGTGTGCTTCTGATGTTCTCTTGTAACAGAGCATTCAAAATTCTTATTTCTGAGGTGAAGTGGGGGGGATTTTTACAAGTTTAGGCTTGATCTTTGCTGTGCTTTAATACCTAATTCCTAGCTGGAAAGTTCATTTTGAAGATGATGCCTCTGATACTTTGTTTCCTAAAAGATCATCAAATGCTTACTTCTGGGGTTCTTGTCTTCCAAGGTTCATGGTCATTACCTCTAGTGTTGGTCTTTTTATTAGGACACTGGTGGCTTTAAAGTTGATAGTTAGTAGTTTCCCATTTTACATTAGTGGTTGGTTTGGTTTATTGAATACTTCCCGTAACTGATAATGAAAATGTCAGTACTTACTGAAGTTTCCATTACTACTTTTAAAATAATTGTTTAATCCTGTCAGATCACTTTATTTTGGCTGGTTTTTTAAAAAGAAAAGATTGTGCTACCTGCTTTGTCTGCATCAGATCCTTTCTGGACCTGATGTCCTGTTTAGTTCAAGCTCATGTAACAAAGTCATAGGCATAGTATTTTATACCCCTTGAGTTTACACGGAGTTTTCCTTTTCTTCTTTGACATATTAGTTGAGAGTTAAATCTAGTCTGTTTTTAATATGCTAGTATATATGATACCCTGAATTAACAGACAATTCAGATAAAAGTAATCTAATGACAGGTATTGTAGCTTTCAGCCTAGTGGTTTTTAAAGTAAAGCCATATAGACTAAGCCCCTAAGAGGCCAGATGTTTTCAAAGCCCTTTAACAAACAAATTTAGTCTATCTTAGAGATTGTTATCTGTGTCATTGTGTGCTCAGCTAGATAAGCCTATGGGATGCTGTTTGGATCTCTAAGCAATTTTATCCTATCCATCTGTCTGTCTATGAAAGTTGAAGGAAGATCCATCAATCATGAAGCAGATCTAGAAATCAGTTGGCTAGAAGCTGTCTTTCTAACTTTTTCTACCTAGTTGCATTTGCCTTGTTCCTTGCCTTGTTCCTAATGTGTTTAATGATAATATTTTGGAGCCTTCCTCCACAGTTGCAACACTATCTGTTTTAATTTTTTTCAGTGGACATTTTGTTTTTCAGAGCCTGTCGTGCCCTTATTTCTGCCATTTGCAGAGTGGGGTGGGTTTCTGACACACTTCAAGTGACCTTTCAATTGCTCAGGAAGTCTCCTTGAAAAAAAGTAGAACAGTGTACTTCTTTTTCCTTCCCTTTGCAACTTTTCTGAGAGGATCTTCCACTGTGGTCTTCTCAGCTTTCACTATGCTAGTGCCTAACATTCAGAGTCAGTTCAGCATGTCAGCTTGTAATGTTTCCTTTGGCCAATAGGCCAGCACCTGGAATGATCAATGTTTCTGAGCAGAAAAGGTGACTGCATTTCAGAGAGTTGAGAAATGTGAGGAATGTGAGTGACAGAAAAGTGCAAGTGCCTTATCGCTATTGTCCCAGGGCTATGTTTCAAATGTAAGGAGAGTTCAGACTTTTTTCCTGTTCTGTGCATTGTATATCCTCTTAGGGAATTCCTCGACTTGACTGGAGTGCTGTGACCTAATTTGAGTTTTGGAAATTGGTATTAAGCGTGACTGATATCTTGCTCATTTTAATTCTTTTCCATTTTCCATTCTTTATACCCTGATAGGAACAAGTGGATGCAAAGAAGTTCAGCTCTTTGCATATAGGACAGGTTGATAGGCAGAGCCAAGCATTTATTGAGAATGTTGTGAGGTCAAAAATAACTTGTAAACTTTGTGATAATCTGTTAAGATATAATGTTGCTTAAATGTTGTGTTAACCTACGGTTTTATTTTTTTTGGAATTGCTGCTGCTGTTTTTATGTCTTTTCCTTTCTGTGATATAAACTAGAGACATTAAAATGTTTCTGTTAATTAGAGCTTCTGTGATGCCTACACTTTAGAGGAGTAAAGATCTGAGAGTTTTGAATACCTTTCTCAGGAAAGGTGATTAATTGCATTATATGTGTTCATAAGAGCTGTTTTTCCTTAGTTGATTCACTGTTGTCATAGTGTGGCCTGAGGAGGGGAGGATGGGATGCACCACAGCTGTTATTAAGAGATGATGCAGTGCTCAGTAGCTAACACTGATTTATTTTAAAATGGTATTTATTAACCATTCATGAAATTCTGCCCTTTTTTTTAATTCTTTTTTTTTTTTTCTATTTTTTTCCCTTTTTTTTTGAGATGAAGGGGTGGGTTTTTGGTTTCAAATTTTTTTCCCCACTTTCACCTGTCTGACCAGCCGCTGACTCTTTCTCTTTCTCTCCTGCTTTCAATGCATCTTGGGTAGAATTGTGGAACAAGCACCAGGAAGTGAAAAAGCAAAAATCTTTGGAAAAAACGAGTAAGGAAATTAAAAAAAATGTAGAAACTGACTCCTCCAGCCTCCCCATAACTGCCAACTCACCAGGTGCAGGGTGAGCTTGCATCTATGGCACACAGGTTTTATACCCACAAGAACAAAGGTCTATTTAAAGAAAGTGTGCATTAGAGAGACCAAACAGATCAGTTTGGCCTAGGGAAATTGTGCACAAATGTCTCTTCTTTTTTTTTTTCCTTTCTTTTTTTTCCTCCCCTGAATGTTGCCTTCTTCAAAGATGGGGAAGCAGATATTCTGCATCCTCACCATATCAGATAAATATGGAAGAATTTTAAGATAGTTCATCTCCTTTCTTAAAACTTTAAAGACCAGTTTTGTTTAACAAGTTATTGGCACGGATATATTGATTGATTGAATATTACTGGAATGAAGAATTCTCTGTTCAAGCCATGGGATGGCAAATTTTGTTACCTGGAATCAACCATGAACAGTCTGCAACAAGAAATACTTTTGAGGGGGAGAGAGAAGGTGTATGTGAAGAATTGTATTTAGTGATGGCTGCTAGAAAATAGCCTCATAACAAGGAATCAGCCTGGTTTTTTTTGTATCCATGTTAAAGAAGGAGTGAAAGAATTTGAGGCTGTTTACAGAGTCTAAACAATAGTCTAAATCTACACAAATCTGAACATCTATTGAAATACGATAATGGATAAGATATTGAATGTGTACTATCTGCAAGAGTAGTGCAAGGTTTTGCTGTTTTGGTTGTTACTGTGGTAAATAGGGACTATGACATAAGGACAATAGCTAATTTATGGCAACCTTTTTGGGGTAGATGTTTCCTAACCGTAAGCGTAGTTTGTACTTTGCAGAGCTGATGCCCAGTTTACACACTGAAGGTCTGGGGAGGATTAATAGATAAGATGAATGAGTGAAAATTCCTGACATTCTGACTAGGCCTGGATTTGCTTTGATTAGTTTTAGGCTCCTTGGTTAAATACTTCTGTTAAGTACAAATTAGCATCAGGAGTTAGTTCAGAGAGAATGGGGCAAGTGGGGCACCTCTGCAGTACAGCTTGCTATATTGAAGTTGTGAGTTGCTTTCTGCTGAGGTAGGAGTGTGTGTGAGACAGGCACATAGCACATGCACACACCTACTCTCCTAAAATGAGCCTTTCAGGTAGGTGCCTACATTGGGAGGGATAAATTGAGCATTTAGTGTTTTATGTGTATTACACATATAACTCCGTAAAGAAGGGAAGAGGAGGTTTGTAAGTGCCTCTACACTGAGATGACAACAATGTGATTGTGGTTATTGTGCTCCTTAAACTCAGTTACAGGTGTCAAATATCTGAACTTTAAAAGTCAAATTGCCAGAAATATGTCTGAAGTATGTGTTGGGACAGGAAACTCTTAAATTGCTTAAAACACACAGCTGAAATTTAGTGTTCTCACTGTAGTAATGAGATATAAAACTTTTTGCTGTATTGTTATTCAGAACTAGAAATGCTGGTCACTTGAATGACTGGAAATAGACATCTAGAAGCGAACAATGCATATTGCAGTGGGGAAAAAGATGCCAAATTCTTAGAAAAGATACTTTTAGTTATTTTTTTGGTAAATTTTGTTTATGCTTTTTCTTTCCTAGAATCTTTGATGATTTGATTTACAGTAACTAAGGCATATGGATTTAGAGGCAGAATACTATAACACATGAAGAATACTTTCTGTAAACACTTCACAGGAAGAATTGGTGGTTGAGTAGTAAGCTAGTATGGTCTGCACAGCCCGCTTATGGCTTGGCTATCCATGAGTTTACATACCATCTCAAACTCACTCCCACAAATCTTTGTATATTATCCTTCTCTCTCTCTCCTCCCTTCCCTTTTTCTTTCCTTTTCACTGTCTTACCCTCTCTAATGTTACATATATTACAAATGTTCATAATTCCCAGGTTGTTGTGATCAGCTGTTATAGAGATAGTGGCATTGTTTGCTTAGAGATACTGGATATAGTCATGGGTATATAATACAAATATTCCAGCAGCTGATCATGTCTTCCTGTTACTGAATAGTTGGCAGATATGGATATGGCAGAAGTGTTGCATTCAGTCTCTTTCCGTTTCTGAGAGTATTGACATTCTGTGTACAGTCTATAACACATTTTTTCTTGCATTGTTACTAGTTTTGTTCAATGCTTATCCAAATTTCTTTTCAGGCTCTATCTCTCCATCATTCTCTTTTCCTTCTGCCATCCCATCAGAGGACAATAGATGATACAATTCTAGAAGTGCATGGGAAATTGAACATAAAATTTTTTTATCCTTTTTTTCCTTTCTTTGTTTTTGGATTGTTGTGTTAATGAATGCATGACTTAAAAGCTTGGTGATTCCCTCTCTCACTTTTGACCTGTGTGATTGCCAACTCTGGAGAGCCATTTGTTAATAAATTGAAGAATATTGTGAAGTACAGAATCAAACAAGCTTATTCCTTGAAAATCTTACTGGGGTGACATGTTCTTGTCATGTGTTCCCTGATTTTTGCCTAGATAGTTGCAGTGGGCAACCAAAAAACACTCAGTCCAGGCCTTTGAGCAATTTAGCTGTTCAAAAAAGGATTCTGACTTTAAGTAAATAGGTATCTTTTGTTATTACCAAGAATAAAGGAAGTGGCTTCCTAGAGTTGAATGGCAACTCCTCTGCATGTGTTATTGTAACTGGAAGCTACTTGACCTTTGTCTGTTCTCTTTTCTGTCTTGAATGGCTAAAAAAGGTACTGTTTAGTTATAGTCACACCTGGACTATGCCTTCGGAGTATTTGAAATTCAAACTAATGTTCAAAGACTAGCAGATGTATCCTGCTGGCCTTGTTGTTTTCAAGACCAAGGAATAAGAATAATAAAAATCAAAGCAAATCTGTTTTCATGGTACTATTCCTGCTTCCAGTCTGTCATCCGCTTTCTACCATACTGTTTTTTCTTGGTACAGTAAAGATTTACTTTTCCCTTTGTTCAGGAACAGAAGGTGTGAAACAATTCGATTTGGGAGAAACAGATGAGAAGAAATCCCAAATCAGTGCAGACAGTGGCCTCAGTTTGACCTCAGGTTCTCAGGTCAGTGACTCTTATGCTTGCTTTATTTATGTGGTAAAAGAGAGGATTCTTCTATTCATTACTTCATTATGGGAAGACTTACAGTTTTGGGAATTCTTGAGAGGCACATTTGGTAAAATTTCTTCCCCTCTTTCTGTAGGGGATTGATCTTTTGAACTCAATTACAGGACACTGTGATCTTTTTGACATGCAGGCAGTAGTTTCTACTTGGTTGGCTAAATAAATTAAGAAAGCCTAAGGCATGTGATTCCAGACCCCAGAGGAGTGGGAACTGATATTCTCTCATTATGGTAAAGACTAATGTGACTCTTCTTCTTGTCCTTTATATGTTTTGATTGCAGAAGAGTGATTTTGACTCTATTCCCAGTGGAGGACCAACAGTTATGGTCCGAAGTACAAGCCAGGATTCTGAAGTCAGCACTGTGGTAGGATATGCCCAAAGTGAAATCTTAGCGTGATTGACTGCTTGTTAACGTGGTGAAGGGCATTTCGTGCCTACATTTTGTGTGGTGTGGCAGCATTCTGTCACACATGCATAATGTGTGTCTGTGAGTTCTCTCTCCAGAGCCTCTGAGTGGGTGGCAAGCATGTGTGTCTGACAACATACATAGTGCTGTCTTTATTAGCAGATTGCATCCTTCATATATGATACTCATTGCTCTTACGTATTCCTGCATATTGGTGTATTTATACACCAATTACAACAATTCTATAAATATGTCTGTTTCGTATAAACCATCTATAAAAAATAGATGTTTAAAAAGGTAACCTGAGAGCAAAAAAGGCAGATAGTTTGGTGCATTAAAAATAAGAATAAATTTTCTCATATATTGCCTGAAAGCTCTTGAATTACATCAATATATATCTGTTTGCTTTCCAATGAACTATAGGGCCTAGAGGGAAAAGGTAGCAGGAATGCATTTAGTAAAAAAAAAGAATGAACCTTCTCCCTACCAGATTATATGATATTACATGTTCCAGGGCTAAAAACCTAAAGAACTTTCCCTATTTGTTGTTGTTGTTTGGTTTTTTTCTGTACTGCTGCCTACCTGGCTTTCCATGATCTTTTCTTAGCCTGTAACAAGAATAATACTCTGATTGTCTTTCTTGAATGGAGGAAAAAATTGTATTCTCTGGGATACTGCCCCAGATAGAAGAGGGGTCTAGAGAGCTGGCTGATATTCAAGTATGTCCTCCTTCAAGAAAGGTCCATCCCAAGAAGTAGGAAACCAAGCAAAGGCAGCAAGAGGCCTGCATGGATGAGCAAAATGCTCCTACTGAATTCAGACATAAAAAGGAATTATACAATAGGTTGAAGCAGGAGCGGGTGATGCAGGAGGAGTATGCATTTTCTGTCTCACCTTGCAGGGAAAGGGTTAGGAAAGCCAATATGGACCTGGAGTTGAATCTAGCAAAGAATGTGAATGGAAACAGAAACAAGTACATAAATAATAAGAGAAAGGACTAGGGAAAATATAAGCCACCTGCTGAATCTGATGGCAGGTGGAAAAGACTGAGGCATTTTGGGGCATTCTGTGCCTCAGGTTTTTACCAGTAAAACTGGCCTCAGAAACCAGAGGAAGAGTGTAATGAGAAAGATTTACCTCAACTCCAGTGAAACTTTTGACACTTTTGACACTGTCCCCTGTAACATAGACAAACTGATGAAATATGGGTTAGGTAAGTAGATTGTGAGGTGAACCGAAAGGTGGCTGAACAATGGGGCCTGGAGGGTTGAAATAAGTAGCACAAAGTCCATCTGGAGACAAGTCTCTAGTGGTGTACCCCTGGGATCAGTATTGGGGTCAACACTGTTCAGCATCTTCACTGATGACCTGGATGATGGTACAGAGCAAGTTTGCAGATGATATAAAACTAGGAGGAATGACTGACACATCAGATGGTTGTGCCACTATTCAGAGGGCCTCAACAGGCTGGAGAACTGGATAGAGAGGAATCTATGTGGTTCAACAAGGGGACAATACCAAGTCCTGCATATGGAGAGGAATAACCCCAGGCACCAGTACACATTGCAGGCCAATCAGCTGGAAAGCAACTTTGTCGTGAAGGGCCTCAGGATCCTGATAGACAACAAGCTGGCTGTGAGCCAGTAATGCACCCTCATGGCAGAAAAGACCTGTGGTGTTCTGGGCTGTATTAGGAAGAGCAGGTTGTCTGCAGGTTGAGGGAGGTGATCCTTCCACTTTACTCAGCACTGGTGAGGCTGCATGTGTCCAGTTCTGGACCTGCCAGTACAAGAAGGATAAGGACTTACTGGAATGAGTCCAGCTCAGGGATACAAAGATGATTAAGGGATTGGAGCATCTTTCATAAGAGGAGAGGCTGAGAGAGCTGTGACTCTTCAGTCTGGAGAAGAGAAGACTCAGGGGGATTGTAATCAATGGGTATAAATACCTAATGGGAGTGAACAGAGGCAAGGTATCCAGACTCTTCTCAGTAGCACTCTCTGAGGGCAGAATGAGAGGCAATCAACACAAAAATTAAAGCACAGTAAATTCCATCTGAATACAAGAAAACACATTTTTATAATAAGGGTGGTCAAACACTGGAGCAGTTTGCCCAGAGAGGTTGTGGGTTTTCCATTTGTGGAGATCAGAAAAACCTAACTGGACATTGTCCTCAGCAACATACTCTCACCGACCCTGCTTGACTGGGGTACTCTTACCAGATCCATTCCAGCCTAAGCAGTTCTGTGATTTTTCTGAAGGGCTTTTTGAGTCTCTCTTAATCTCTTCCTGCAGAGTAGTATTTGATGAAAAGATAATGCTACTGAAGAAGAAAAGGCAAATGTGGCCCTCATCGTACTGCTCTTTTGTGCATTAAGAAGAAATGTTTTACAATTTTTCTATCCACAGTGTCTTTGACTATTGAAGGTAATCGCTTTATTTTTCTCCACAGGTTAGTAACAGTTCTGGAGAGACATTAGGAGCAGACAGTGACTTGAGTAGCAATGCTGGTGATGGCCCGAGTGTGGAAAATGGTGGCAATTTGGCAGGATCCAGAGGCACTGTGTCAGACAGCGAAATTGAGACAAACTCTGCTACTAGCTCTATCTTTGTAAGGGCATTGCAGACTTCCCTTTCTTTACTTTTTTTTTTTTACTCAATCCTGCACAATAATCATTTCAATATGTGTGCCTGTGTGGAAGAGGATCTTTGGTTCTGTTCTAAGGGTTAATCAGCAATGACTTAAAATATTAACATGTCAAAGATGTATTTTTATGTGGATCCACATATCAATCTTCATTTCCTGTGCAATGAACAGTTCTTTGAAAGTAATATTCCCATCTTGTACCACCTTACAGTTTCTAGCAATATTTAATTCCCCATCATTCAGTATTTCTCTCAACCAAGTGGACATTTAATTGCCCTTCAGAGGCAATACAACATTGATGAGCATTGTTCATCCTTACTTAAGAGGAAAAATTCCTGTTTCTTAGGAGCAGCTGAAGTAGACTGCAAGAAGGAGCCCTGCAGATTGCAGAGTTAAATTGTCTGACACCTCTTGTATTATTTTCAGGCGAAGTCTCACAACCTGAAGCAGAGTGTGAAGGATAGCAAAGGCAGTATTCCAGGGAGAGGTCCAGAGGATGGGAACCAACGTGTCTATCTATATGAGGGACTTTTGGGTAAGCTACTTTTTTTGCGGGGAGGGAATCTTTTAGCGTGAAGTTTGGATGAAGTTATGTCTGGGACAGACTGGAATTTTTACGTTCCCTAACAGTGTTTTTAACTTATTACTGTTGTCCATGCTGGGTGCATCAGGCCATTCAGAGTAAAGCCAGAGATTTGCTGGGGAAATTGAGTAATAGTTAGAGGAGATGGCTGTGAGTGGTGGAGTTTGCATAAAATGTAGTTTGTCCAAGTCTCTTGGGGTTCTTGGATATGAATTCTTTAAAATGTGAAGAAGGGGAGAAGGAATTTAGCTATGCATGGGAAGCTAAAATATATCACTGATCTTGAAAAAAGATCATTCAGCTTAAGTCATTGAACAGAGGGCTACTAAACTCAGAATATTAATGGCCTTCAAGTATATCTTTGAATTAGAAGTATATTGGCTTTTTTGGAATGTATTTCATCTGGACTTGCTGTTAATCAAGAGCTCTCTCTTCCTGTGTTTTTCATCCTTTCCATTTATCGTTCCTACCTGCTTGGAATGGTGCAGGTAGGGATAAAGGATCTGTCTGGGACCAGTTAGAGGATGCTGCAATGGAAACCTTCTCTATGAGTAATAATCTTATCTTTCCACTTCTCTGTGTGTTTGCTGTGATCTGTGTTTGTATGAGATATTTCTATTTCTTTCGGGCAGTGTTAACAGTTTATGGAAGAAGATATACTCCTTAAAGACTAGAGATGAGAGGTATTTTTGTGTAAGGGTTTAAAAATCTTATGCCATTAATGAGAATGAGAGATATGTGTTGTATTTTCTTTTACACTTTTCTTCAGCCGTGGTATTGCTTGTGGTTTATAAGTAACCTCTTTTTTATTTTCATTGTGTGTTGTCTTATGGTATTTTCAAGGAGTGGGAATGAATAGGAATTAATGGTAAAGTATTTGACTGGAGTAAATGGAATAAATGCTCAATTTTTGTATACGTTGCATAGGCAAAGAGCGTTCAACTTTATGGGACCAGATGCAGTTCTGGGAAGATGCTTTTTTGGATGCTGTAATGTTAGAGAGAGAAGGAATGGGGATGGACCAGGGACCTCAGGAGATGATTGACAGGTAAGTTCTTTAGTAGACCTTTTTCCTCCTCATTGTTTCATCTGGGGCTGAAATAGTAAAAAAAATTAAATTATTTTAATTCTGCTTAACATGTTATTGTCACTTTGTAAACCTTGTTACTATACCTGACTGTTCCAAAGTGAGCCTTTTGTCTTTCTGCTGGCCAGTATCTCCTGATACCGAAATGTTTATTGTTAGTTACAACAATGTACATTTTTTTTAACTCTTGTGAAGAGATAATGTTTCCAGAGAAATGGATAATGTAAGCACAATCACAGTATGAACAGATGGAATAGACTAGATAAGTAGTAAAGCAAGAGATTTCTGTGGCATGATGACTATAGTGTGGAATAAAGGAAGATATTAGTGTGTTGACATAAAGTGAAAGAATTAAATGTTTTCAGAAACAGAAGTTTGAGCCTTCTCAAAATACAAAGTAACTTATAGATGTTTTTGCAGCTTGTGGTTAAAGGAAACAAAAAACCCATGAGGGAACCCCTCTCTAAAAATAGCTGTGTGGTTGCTTAAGGCTAGACTACTTCTGAGATGTCAATCTTCACTACCTATTTTCCTCTTTTCCCCCACTCCATAGCTCTGTTAATATCTGATCATTCTCTGTTCTGTCTGCCACCTGCAGCTGTACTGCCTACACCCATGCTATCATGTAACATGAGATCTGGTAGCCAAAATAAGAACTAGTTTGTGGGGTGCTAGTTTGAAAACTATTTTTCCACAAACTGTCTACCTTGCTGGAAAAAGAGAGTGCCTGTGCACTTCCTTGATCAGTTTTTTCTCCCCTGCAGGTTTTTTTGAACTCTAAAGACAGATAGCTCGTCATATTACTGAGTTGTATGTTCCTCCTCTGACAGTTGTAAATGTCATGGAGCTGTGACTGCAGAAAAGAGGAAATAGATAAGCCCAGTGGACCAGTTACAACTTTCCTATTGTTATTTCCTATTGTTACAACTTTCCAGTTGTTATTTGCTTCAACTATTAATAATTAAGGGAAATGTTTAAGTAGCGATCATGGTGTTTTACTGGAAAATGACCATTTGACTTAGTGTTTTTAGAGATTTTATTTGCCATACACTTTACAAATAGTGCTCTGTCTCCTGCCAGTGCTTTAGTGAAGGAAGAGGAGGAAGAATTCCTGTGAATCTGCTTCAGATCTAGCTCTTCTTGCAGGTATCTTTCCCTGGGAGAACATGATCGAAAGCGTTTGGAGGATGATGAGGACCGTTTGTTGGCTACACTGCTGCATAATATGATTGCCTATATGCTTATGATAAAGGTGATTTTTTTTTCTTTTTAGTAGATTGCTGCTCAGATTTGGGCAATATATTTTGTTGGTGTCCTCTTGAAACCATACATCTCTGTTCACAGAACTCAGAACAATGGAATATAAAAGACTGTTATAAAACATCTCCTAATCTTAATGAAAAAATGTTGTCTTGAGTTTATGCAGGTCTGTGCCATGGGTATGCATATATATTGACATTGAAAGTAGAAATTTACTATTTCCGCTAGTAATTTTAGATAATATTCTTATTTTTAAGAGTATAGGTTATAATTTAAGTAAAGAGTATTTTCTGATTTTATTTCCTCACAGTTGCAAATTCCGAATGTGGGCAGATTGTGAACATGTGTATTAATTAGTTAACAAGAAATTTGCTATGACAAGTAAACAAGCTTTTTCTTTCTCAGTCAGTGGTCTGTCCATATACACCTTAATGGTGTAAACGTCTACTAGAAGTATCTTTCTTTTATTCTGAATAATTTCGTAGATAGACCAAATCAAAGTCCCTGGAAAATCAGTCTTCTAAATTTTTTGTCTTGTTTAGAACCACCTTAAGTGCGTGGTTTTACCTGTAACAGATTGGAGGCACTGTGCTGTCCAGTGCAACAGCTTGACAGTAAGGAAGAGCTGTACATAGGTGATAGTTTGATAACTTTGGCTTTTTAAATGATGAGGTGAGACATCATACCATAGATGAAAAACGTGTGATATCCAACCAGTGGAAAAAATTATGTACTTTTTGGGGGAAGGGAGATGCAGTGCAGAGGGGTGGGTCGGAAGGAGAAGTGGGGAGAGAGGAAGAAAGTATTGATTTTTCCTGACATAAATGGAATGTGAAAGTAAGTTTTAAGATGAGATTTGAGTATATTTGGAATGAATTTATTTCAGAAGAAGATTGTGGGATTTGGCCATTAGGACTTGCACTGCTGTAATACTTAAAGTAGAATTAATAATAAGTAGTGCAGCTACTTTCATTGAAGTTGTAAAAGAGGAGAGCAAATAATATTGGTTTCAAAAGGCTCTCATGAGACATGTTGGTAGAGTTAGTCTCATAGCGGGAGGATGTCTTTTGGTATGGTGAAAATAATCAGATCCCCAAGGAAATAGTTTCCTGGCAGAAAGGGATAAGAAGGCAAGCAGGAGTTCTACCTTTGAAAATTATGTCTCTCTGGGCCTATCTGTTATAGATGAAAAAAAGGAATACAGGGGATCAGAGAATTATGATAAAAATACAGTTCCTTTCAGCGCATCTTCAGAGATGCTCAAGAGTGAGGTTAGGATGCAGAATTGGGCAAAAAAAGGGTTGTGAGGTGTTGTCTGTTTGGTTGGGTTTTTTTTTGTTATTGTTGTGGTTGTGTTTTTTCCCCTGATTATAAGTTTTGGGATAAAAGGTGGTGGATCTAGAATTTGGTGTGTTTTATTTGTATATAGGACTTTTTTCAAGCAGGCAGAATGAAGGCCTTAAGACTGTACCAAGGTATGTCTTCTTAGGGCAGCTTATAGTAGAAACTGCAAAGTTGGAAGGCTTTCTGTTACTGGAGAGATAAATTCTTCTGAACTATCAAGGGAAGCATAATCCTTGGTATTTTAATTTATTTTCTTGGTTTAGATGGCAGAGCCTAGTAGGTTTTACTTTCAAAATATCTTGAAAAATACAGCGCTTCTTTCAAGTGCAAAGAATTCTTGTCAAAGGAAGGAAGCAGGTTGAGTTTGTTTTGTGTGCTCCATAGCATTAAGGTCATAATGCCAATATGTTAAAAAAGAATGTCTGATCCAGTTTGAAGTCAGCACTCAAGCATGAGTGTACTGTCTTGAAGCCTTTATTAGCAGTGGCTGACATTCATAATAGCCTTTTGAAATGACACCCAAGGCATAAATATTTTGCTTCTGAGCTTCCCTGCAGCTCATTTTCAGGAGGAACCTTCTGCTGTTTGAAGACTATCTGAAAATGTTCGTTAGAGCCCCAGCCTAGTGACCAGGAAACAGGCTGTGGAAGAATGAGAATTCCAAAAGATACCATGTTGTGTTGAGGGCTCCACAGCTGATGAAATCAACTCTTTGCAGAGAAAGAGGTGGAGGGAGGAGCTAGCCTGGCCAATGAGGCTTATCACATAAGTGGCAACATGGAAAACTGAGGCTTTTAATGTCAGTAGTTGGAAGTGGTAGGTAGTGGAATTGCTGCTTGTGTGTGCAGATAGGCAGGAAATCTGTTGTGCATAGTATCATTTGCCCAGTAGCTGGAAAAAGTGGTTTATATGCAACTTCTTCATGTACTACTGGGCTAAAGAGGTCCTAGCATGACTGAACTGGAGATCAGTTGTTTTGCTGTCTTAGCAATGGAAACCAAGACATATTTAGGAGATAGGAGTTGCCTTCTGTGAATAGAGAAGAGTGTTTGACTGTCGTTATGTCTGCTTTCTAGGTGAACAAGAATGATATTAGGAAAAAGGTGCGGCGTCTAATGGGAAAATCACATATTGGATTGGTGCACAGTCAGCAAATAAACGATATTCTAGACAAACTTGCCAATCTGGTAAGTAAAACAGTGATGATGTGTCTTCAGGATCTACAGTAGAGAAAATAAATTGCCTGGAAATTCTTCCATATATTCTCTGCAACACTAATTTAAAAATATTAAAAATAATTAAATTGAATTATTAAATGCTGCCTTCATGTGTATACAATAAAGACTGTGACTGTATGACCCTGTTTATAGTGTTATAATGTTATGCAGTTATCAATTAGAGCTGCAATACAGGTGTGTATAAACATGACACTTATGTACCACTGTTCTGTGCAACCCTGATGTTTTCTTAATATCACTTTTGTGGGCACGCAAATCTTTATTATTACAATGACTGTAAGAAGTGTTTAGTTTTCTGTCAGTTTCCAGGTCATTATAAGACTTGTAGCAATTGGTTTCTCTACAAAACTGTTTCTACTATCAGCTGTCATGCAGAATAAACGTTGCATCATGTAATGATTACTAAGAATATAGGTTAAAACTTCAGTTAATAACTCTAGCTACCTTTTAATAACTCTAGCTACCTTTTAATACAACTGTCATCAGGGTGGACACAAGTTAGGGCCCTTTGAAAGGTAATTTTTCAAAGCATTTTTCCATTTGGAACTTAGTTTTAAGCATAGAGAAGACACAAAATTTTCTTACAATTACTTTGGAAAAATCAGACCAGTTTACTCCAATGTTACTGGAGCTCAGACACCTCACTATCCCATACTGAATATGGTATCAGTGTGAATGTTGTTGTACGCTGTGATAAGTGTCATAGTCATATTTGTTGAATCTAAACATACTAGAGTGACTTGCTTAAGACTCTGTCCAAAACTGCCTCCAATCAGCTGTGTTAAGAATACTTTTTTCTTTTATTTGTTGAGAATGCTTCTGTTGTCACCTAATGGATTTTGTTTTCCAATAGATAAGGAGAAATTGGTTTCAACGTTCATTAATGATTGCATGTGGGTTTTTTTCTAGAATGGACGGGAACTCCCTGTGAGACCCAGTGGCAGCCGCCATATCAAGAAGCAGACTTTTGTAGTACATGCTGGGACAGACACAACAGGAGACATATTTTTTATGGAGGTAGAGACAAGAATAAAAGTAATGCAACTAGTAACGGACAAAATAAGAGAAATAACATCAGAAATCTTACATAATATTTTGTGCTTCCAGGTATGTGATGATTGTATTGTGCTTAGAAGCAACATTGGAACTGTATATGAACGTTGGTGGTATGAGAAACTCATCAACATGACTTACTGTCCCAAAACAAAAGTACTCTGCCTCTGGCGCAGGAATGGTCAGGAGACACAACTGAACAAGTTCTACACAAAGAAGGTATGCATTTTGTTTAATACTGCAGGAGAAGCTGTACAGAAAAAACAAGTCCTTTGTGTGTCTTATTCCGTGTTTAATCAAAAAATAGCACTCTCTTTCGAGCACTGGTTACTGAACTGCAAGGGCTGTTTAGCAGCACTGACATCTGAAGCTGGCATTATGCCTTGTCATTTACCTGAAGACAGTAGTACGCCAGAAAGTAATTTAAGAAATTACATGTAGCTGTTATTTTATTTTTTTTGTTAGAAGGAAAGCATCAGTATTACTAAATTTTGTGTGAGCCTGCAGGCTTGTGAAGATAGTAAAAATATTACAGTAGATTTGTGGGGGAAAGCCTAAATAAAACTGTCTTAGTAATTGAGTTAATTTTTTAATTTTTGATCATAGAATCATAGAATGGCTTGGATTGGAAGGGACCTCTAAGATCACCTAGTTCCACCTCACCCCCACCATGGGCAGGGACACCTTCCACTAGACTAGGTTGCTCAGAGCTCCATCCAACCTGATCTTGAGCACTTCCTGGGATATGGCATCCACAGCTTCTCTGGGCAACCTGTTCCAGTGTCTCACAACCCTCCGAGTAAAGAATTTCCTCCTAATTATCTAATCTAAACCTTCCCTCTTTTAGTTTAAAGCCATTCCCCATTACCCTATCACTACATGCCCTTGTAAAACATCCTTCTCTAGCCTTCTTGTAGGTCCCTTTTAAGGTGCTGGAAGGTTCTTCTAAGGTCTCCCTAGAGCCTTCTCTTTTCCAGGCCAAACAACCCCAACTCTCTATGCCTGTCTTCATAGGAGAAGTGCTCCAGCTCTCTGATCATTTTACTCACCCTTCTCTGAACTTGCTCCAACATGTCCCTGTCCTTCTTATATTTGGGGACCCAGAGCTGAATGCAGCACTCCAGGTGTGGTGTCAGGAGAGCAGAGTGGAGGGACAGAATCACCTCCCTCAATCTGCTGTCTACACTTCTTTTGATGCATCTCAGGATGCTGTTGGTGTTCTGGACTGCATGCACACAATGCTGGCTTGTGTTGAGCTTCTCATCAACCAGGACCCCCAAGTTCTCCCCAGTGCTACTCTCAATCTGTTCTCTGCCTGTGTTTGTGCTTGGGATTGCCCTGACCCAGGTGTAGTACCTTGCGCTTGGCCTTGTTGAACTTAATATGGTTCACACAGGCCCACCTCTCCAGCCTGTCAAGGGATGTCTCGATGACATCCCTTCCCTACGGCTTGTTGACCTATCTACAGTAAGAAACTGTATAAACTTGGCTAGAATGTGCCAAGCCATGAACTCTTTGCTAGCTTGTGCAATGAAATGCTATGAAATAGTTTCTCTATGAACTTGAAAAATAAATAGAAAAATGAACTAGTAATTAGGTGTGCTTGAACTTTTATAGGCTTTCTGTCATGCACCACATGGGGCTTGTTATTTTTGTAGAATCTTAGAATCTTGCTGTTCTTTTCCCTCTCTTAGTAATTTGGAGAAATAACATTGTATTACTCTTCTTATACCTGTTAGTGTCGGGAGCTATACTACTGTGTAAAAGACAGTATGGAGCGAGCAGCAGCAAGACAGCAGAGCATTAAACCAGGTACGAGATTTTGCTTGTTGGGAACATGTGTTGTTTAATCTGCAATCAGAAAAATGTTTTTGCTAGTAACTTCCCTGAACATAATCTCGTTTCACTTGGAAATCTTAGGGTGACTTTGTGCATCCGTGTTTGCATAGCAGATTGCTATCATTAGCTCGCCCTCTCTACCCTCGCTCTCAATACAGCCACAACCAAAACACCTGTATGAAGAAGAGTTACGTGTAAGGCAGACTAGCTGCCAGTAAAATGATAACTAGAAAAGATTACACAACATCAGCTTCAGTTTCTCTCCATGGTTGTCTAATTACTGCTTATATTCCTGATTGAGACGAAGAATTATGTTGTCTACTTTGTGTTGAGAATGGAGGCTAATAAATATGCTTGTTTGTGTTACTGAATCTTATACTAGTAAATTTTTTTATTTTTGTAAACACCCATTTTACTGTTGAGTCCAAAAACCATAGAAAGTAGATTTGCAATTTTGGAAGACTGAGTTCTTGGGAAGGCAATTTTCCATTTTTTTTTTTTTTACTTCTCAGAGAGGAGCAGGTGCTGTATGTACCTGAGTAATGAACATGAAGGTGGCTTATTTTATACCTTCATAAGATGGTTGTTTCTCCTTTGCTGGAATCTGTTCGCAGGGTAACGTCACTGTGGTTTTGTGTTTTCAAGTTTGATTTTTGTTGCAACTATTTCTTTTTTTTTTTCAAGTGGATGTTAGGACTCCAAGAGCCATGCTTTGAGGCACAAGCCTATTTTAGGTGTGTCTAAATGCTGTGTCTAAGCGATCTACGTTTTATACACATAACTGACATCAACATGACTGAGAAAATGACTTGTGTTTATATCTAGCATCCTAACTGTTCAACTCTCGACTAGCTCTTCGGGCTTGGAAGAGCTACCATTTTCTTTCTCCTACCAATTTAATCCTTTCTATCAGTTTAGTTCAGTTTAATTTGAGGGTGGGGAAGAAGGACTGAACTTTCACTGAGGGTAAAGAAGGCAGAAGTGTCTTTGAAAGCTATTTTAAGAATCGGGCAATGATATAGTATTAAAAATGTGTTTGAAAAGTGCTTGAAGTGTGTTGGGAGTCATTCCTCAGAGTTCAATGGTTCTGCAGGAAGAAAAATTTTTCAAAAATAATTTTAAGAAAGCATTTTTTAGCTGAAATGAATAATGAAGAAGAAACTAGATGAAAATGCCTAAATTGTCACCTATTGATATCTTCTGTTAAATTGTTATTGTTTTAATTATGTTGACTTTTTAATTGCCAGAAGATTAAAACAACACCATACAATGCAGCTTACAAATGAACTTGTGCCTGCTTATGTGTTTGTACTTAAGACTATACTGTCTGTGGTGTTATGTGATTGCAGCATCTTACCATGTAGAAATGAAATAGGGCATTTAAAGCAAACAAACAAAACTCCAGTATGGACTACAATAAACACAGACTGAGCTGACATTGATGTCCCTTCATATAACCAGAATGAAATTTATTACAATACTTAAAAATCTAGTGGTTCTCAGAAAACTGTCATTAGTGGGTAGAATCACTGAAATGCTCCTTACTGTCCTTAGTAGTGTCCTTTTGCTATGGACATCAATAGGAATTATGTTTTTACTATTTTATGTTTCCCTTCCACGTATCATGACTTGGCTGACTGCTTTCTCCACTTTCTCTCTCTCTTTCTGGATTTTTGTTGTTGTTGTGGTGGTTTTTTGTGTTTTTGTTTTTTTGTTTTTTTTTTTCAATTAACATCACAGGCCCTGAGTTGGGTGGTGAGTTCCCTGTGCAGGATATGAAAACTGGTGAAGGAGGTCTTCTTCAGGTCACATTGGAAGGAATTAACCTGAAATTTATGCACAGTCAGGTATGAGGGAAATCTGTGAGAAAACTGAGCATGAAGCTTTTTGCCACTTGCCTGTATAGGTGTTTCCTTTTCCCAGAGTATCAAAAAGGACAAGGGATAGCTTGATGGGGATAAAAGAGCACATGTATATTTACACTCAAACACACAAACATATATAAATATATATATATGTAAAAACACACTGAAATTAAATATCCTCAGAAAAACTATAATCAGTTAAAGAAAGATGTTGCTGCATCTTTCAGCTTCTTGGTTTTGGTGATCTGAATTATCTAAGCACAAAACAAATGTTAGCCTGTGTTAAGGGATAGAAAAAGTGATCAATAGTAATCTAAATTACCATAATGCATCACACAGCAAATGTATCCTGATTGCATAAGCAGTCAACCTTAAAGATACAGTGTTTGAATAATGGCAGCACAGAGGGTAACTTTCTGCATCATATATAGTCTGTTTTATTTTAAAATTTTAGAAATAATCTGTAGAATTTAGTATGAAAATAAGATGGGAAACTGATTCTTGATGTAATTCATAAAATAAGAAAAAAATATTGATTCATTTTTTCTTCCAAACAGCAGATATTGTGGGCATAGAGGAAACACAACTAGAGTTGTCATTTCTTCCTTTCTCTGGTTGTTGTTTCTGTTGCTTCCTTTGATCCTTGTTTTTTATTTTGCTTTATGTTTTTTTTGTTTTGCTTATGATATTAAATGCATGCAACGCTAGACAGCAGAGTCAATTTTTAGGAGAGAGACTGTGTGTGTGCATGAGAGAGAGAGAAAAAGCAAAGCTTCTGTCAGTTCTCTGTGGAGTGTTTTTTCCTTTCCTCCTGACTAGACTTTTCTTCCCACACAAGCTTTGATCTTCTTTGAGGATACATCAGTGTAGACCCCACTGGAAGTGCACATGCATCTCAAACACACATGCTCAGAATCTTACAACTTCTCTCAAGGTCACAGCAGCACTCTGTGCCTCTTGGAGTTCATATGTGCCAGTATAAGGAGTGGAAAGTTGTGAACCTCCCTCAGTTTTCCTGCTGTCACTTACCAGGGTAGAACCTAGACTATGCCTGCCCTGCTTTAGTATTTCAAACCTCTGTGATGGAACAATCTGCCTAACTAAGTTAAAGATTTTAACTTTTCTTTGGATATGCTGAAATACGAAGAACTGCAAGAGGAAGTCATCAGTAGTACAGAATGAATTTTCATAGTTATTGGAAATGGCAGATCTAAAGCCTTTGAAAATTAAACCCTGGTCTCAAAGCAACAGCTTATATCCTTATAGATGGACATAATAGAAATTACTTTGTCCTAAGGTAAGGACACACCATAGGAATGTTCTGTTTGCCTCTCCTTTTTCTACTTCTACCAGAAGTCAAGAAAGTTGTTGAGCTCAAACTGCTCATCTCTTAAACAGTCAATGGAAATGACTCTATTGCAGAGTTGAAAAGCCAGGCACATATATGGTTGCAGTGAGAAAAGATATATAAGAAAGTAGCCATATCATCAGCATGGTTTCTTAAGTGTAGCAGGCATCTTCCCAAGACAGAGACACTCAGTGTTAAGGGCATAGTGAGCACACATGTATCTGTCCAAAAGAAAAACTCCAAATCCTGGAACATTGCCTTATCCTTGAATTCAAAGCCTTTTTTTTTCCCCTGAAAGACTGGAGAGACATTCCGAAAGAAACATTAGGGAAACCTAGTACGGATTGTTATTATGTGACTGTCAGGAGAATTTTGTACAACAGATACTGAGACCCGTGCTATTAGTACCAGCATTCCTAGAATAGCAGCTTTATCATATCCTTCCTTAGAGAGAATGGTGTTCTAATTTGCTGTCTGTGATGAAAATTCCTACCTCTTTTCTGGAAGACAGTCTGTGTAGGTCAGACCCAGGAAGTATGCCAGCTGTCTGCTTCACCTGGAGGATTATTCCTTCTCTTCATGACCTTTCCAATGACGCTGTAGCCAGATGAGTTACCATTACTTTTAATGGATATTGAAACAAGTAGTTTTTGAAAATACGCTGCATTTACTCAATATGTTTAATTCTTAGTTTGTTAGATTATGTTGCCAGCTGACTGTGACATTCAGTTCCATTTAATGTACCTAATATATGTCTTTGTTTTCTTTGTCAAAACAAAGTGTCTAGATATCAAAAGTCTCTCATTTAAGGGTTTCTATAGAATGGACGTCTGCAACTCTACTAGTTGCACCGTGCAAAAAAAAAATCCCCTCCAGTTTCACAGTCTGTGGAGCAAAAGGACATTGACATTCTTATTCTGACACTCATCAACCAGTCTGCTTTCTTAATAAAAAGTGTGCTATTCTAGATTAATTGTTCTTTCCAATTTTCATATACATTGCATGAATTGCTCCCTAAGGGAGTTGGTTTCAGAATATGTATATAAGCATCATTAAAACCAGGATCCTTCAGCTATTTCTCTTTGTTGAAAATGGGTTTTTCTGTTTCTGTTGAGTTTGTATGGGGATACTGACCAGAAAAGGCCTACAGGACTTCCTCAGGCACAGCTTTCTCTTCATCTTACTTTCCTTACTCCATATGCAGGCCCTGTTCTTGGCTATCTTCCCAAGTGTTCTTTTCAGTATTGTAGATTACTAAAATAAGGGGTTTCTATTGCTCTGCTTGATGGGACATCATAGAAATAATTCATTTAGAACAGAGGAAGAGGGATTTCCACTTTTGAAAAAAAAGTATTAATGGAGTCTGTCTGAGAAGACTGAACATACTGCTTCAGTGCCAGAATGGAGCTTGCTGTTATGAAGCTGTTTTTGATGGCTTTTGTTTTGCACTGTGTATATTTTCTTACCATCTTGTGAATTCCTTAGGAAATGTCTTAGATGCAGGGTGGGCGACCTGTTATTGACACATGATACCTGTCTTCAGTGCTCACAAATTGTGTCGCCATGCTGCAGCACGTGTAAGTTTAAGAAGAAAAAATGTTCAAGTCTATTTGTGCCTAGCAGGTCAGAGGAAGTTCTTTAGAATAGGAAGGTGTCAAGTGTACCTGTGGCATTGGCAGATTATTCTGAGTTTACACCTGCAAATTGTACTATTGGGACTCAGTACCCTGTCCCCGTTATGAACTCATCTGTGTCAAAAATAGATGGAAGCTTAATAAGATGCATCAGGCACATGCCCATCTACAGTAGGATCCACACTGAATGCTCTGTCTTGAAGAACCACAGTTTCCCTAGGGTAAGTAACTGTTATTTCTGTGTTTTCTGACTGAGTGAGAGGAGAGCATCTGTGTGCCTTAAATAATATAGCAAGAAATTGCCCATCAACTTATATCTTCTAAAAATGGATTGTAATTGTGACAAACTTGATAAATTCTCATCTTACTCATAACTCTTGTGGAAATGCAGCACTGATTAATGCAGCACATTAACTCAGATCGTGACCACCTGGGGCAGTCAAGTCTTTTAGGCAGTTTTGCTGTTACCAAATAAAATAACCAGTGTTTTGCCTGAGTCTTTCTATTGAGTTTCTGAATTTTTGAACTTTAGACTACTAGCAAAAACCTTTCACAGAAAAGATTACAGAAAAAGGAAACTAAGTGCAATAAAGAAAGTGTTCTGTTATTGACTTGTTCATTTTGTAAGTATACCTCAATAAATAAAATGGTTTTGACCAACTAAACTGATACAGAACATGGATGAAAACAGGCAAACAAAAAAAAAGATGGAATTAAGTATCCTTTACTTTGACTACTTGAATGTAAGCAGAAAGCAAGCTTTAGACTTTTGATTAAGTGGAAGTTTCAGGGGTTTATATTGCACAAAAAATATCTGGGTCTGTTGGTTAGTTCTCTGCCAATAAAAATAACAATAAACCACTTTGACTTGAAAGTCAACCTGTCTTCTCTCAGATATACAGTGCATTTACTGATCTCTCTTGATACAGATAAGTCTGTTTCTTAAAAAAAAAGCCCACAATTTCTAGTGTTGACTGCCTTTCTTGGGTAGCATATTATGTATGATTACATCGGTTTGCTAATACAGGATTCAAGAGGGTTGCAAAGTTTTCCTTTCCCTTCTTTCCAAGACAATGAAGTTTCTCCAGTACCATTTTTAAAAAAAGGTCCTGAGATCATGGTGTCATAAGCGTATAAGCACTGAAAGTATCAAACCAGACTTCCGTAATATAGTTTGGCAAAGATCTCTGTAAGGTGTTTGACATAGACACTCTGAATATTAGGGCAATGTTACTCTTAGTGTTTCTCTTGAAACACTTTCTGCCTTGAAAAGCAAGTCTACTAGAAACTGGAATATGGATTTGATTCCTTATAGGACTTGCTACAGCTTCTTGTGTCTGTGTAGTGACTTTGACCCTTTTGGAGATGTGCACGTAAGAAGGGATTATTTTGTATCTTGACATAGATTGGATATTGAACAAACTCATTATGCAAAGAGAACTTGTTTATTCATGCAGTCTTGGCATCTAGATTCCGGACTGAAAAACCTAGCCATGTAGTTCAATTGCTTTTGTCTTTTGGGGTTCAAGTGACTGGTCAGCTGGCAAAACCCATATGTGAAGTGAGCAAACCATAGAGAAGGATCCAAACTTTCCCATCCTGCTTAAAGCAGAAAGCTAGTACTGACTGTTAAAGGAGGAGGTTCCAAGAGTAATTATGAAGATTATATATCATAAACTTCAGTAAAATCTTAATGACAGAACTGTCAGGGAGAGGAAAGATTAGTGGTTCCTCATTAGATTCAGTTCAGCTACTGGATAGGTTAGGAGGATCAGTGTCACGGTGGGAAGTATAGTGCCCTTTACCTGCCCTCTGTGCTGGAGGAGGATGCATGGAGGGGCAGAAACCAACTGGGATGGATAAGAGGCTACAAATAGCGCCAAATTTGGGAGTCAGCATTTTTCTCGTCCCCCTCTTTGCTGTATTTCAGGTGTGTTGGTATTCTTTTTGCAATAACTCATTTGAGTGCCTGAAGGGGTAGCAATGTTGGATATGTCAGAGTTACTAACTCCTTCGTTTCTCTTCCATGCTTTCTCCTCCTGCAAGGAGCGGAAGGTACTTCATCTTCTGCTGTCTTCGCTTCTTAGCACTTCTAAGTTTTTTTGTTGATTTCTAGCATTGTGGCAAGTTTGTCTTCTGAATATTTATTTCATCCTTTATTTATATATTAAACTGTAAATGAACTGGTAGTGTATGCTATAAAACTTCAGGTTGTGTCTGTTGTGATGATGTTTTTGTTTAATTTTGGGTTTTAATTGAATACAAAAAAACAAACCCAACTAATTTTATGTTACTTTCCTCCTGTTTTTGTAGGTTTTCATAGAGCTGAATCACATTAAAAAGTGCAATACTGTGCGAGGAGTCTTTGTCCTGGAGGAATTTGGTAATTACATTATTTTGATATTAGGTCTGTACTCACATGGCAGTAACTCAAATTTCCAGTTTTCTAGATTCAGAGTTGCACTGCAGTTTCAAAGATGGGAGAGAATATAGATTTCATGTGAGAAGTTGCCTGAGAGATGGGTGACTTAACATAAAAATTTACACATTAATTTTCATCATATTAAGATTTGTGACCTAGGTGTTTTTTGTTATTAGACAGAGAAAATGTCCTGAGTCTTCTGAAGCAAACAAAACAACAGTTAAGCTTGGATGTATGTAGGAATTTTCTTTGGTATGTTTCTTTCTCATCTGAGAAATCACATTTTTTAAGCAGGATTTAAAGCTGATCTTTCTCAACACACTATGCTTTCATTACAAAGAACAGCTGTTAATTGCAAAGTTTCATTTTTGCTCTATGTGGAATTTAATTTTTGTTGTACGGAGCAGAAGATGTTTTGTCAGGTTGCACTTAATTTATCCTGTGATCTTTGTTTTGGAGCCTGACTGGTAAAGAGTGGAAAAGTAAAGGTTGAGGAGAACAGAGAATTTGTCTTGTTTTGGTCAGTTATTGCTATTGCATATAATCTGCCTAACACTGTAGTTTGGGGAAAATTCCAGGTTACTCTTCAGTCTTAGTGCCAGAAACGCTATTCTTAACTAGGGTCTCAAAGAAATGAGTGACTTCAGATGCCACTCTCTGGAAGAATGATCCAAGTACTTCTCTTGAAATAGTCCCCAAACCTGTATTGGTTTATTCTTCCACCCATCTGTGAGACATTTGTGTAGGTCTTAGGAATATCTATGAAACATTTAAAAAGAAGCTAAATTTTATGACTTTCTTTCCATAGTAGATCAGCACCTATACTTTGGCCATAAATCAAAATCTGAATCACTAGCTCCCATTACCAAGACTCTCCTTGTTCTTTGGTAATGTGTGTAGAATGTTCTGGCTGAGGGATTCTCCCTTAAATTAATACAAGATTTCTGAAATTAATGTCTTTTTCCATAATAATGTGTCGTCTCCTTTTGGTGATACAAAGTACTAAGGTATCCAAATGATAAAATCCTTCTGACTGTTGCAGTTTGCTTGTTATTTACTACAAATCTCCAAGAAGTTTGGCTTTGAATTCATGAACAATTTTGTCCCATTTTCTAAAAATGTTGTTCATGGTTCAGATGCTCAGATCAGTATATTTAAACCACAAAAAATTTCTGGTATTTTATATGTTCAGAAGGTGTCCTCAATTTATGGTTACATGTTCCTTTGATATCATGTTTTCACCATGTTGGGCATAAATCATTTTAGTAATACAAATTGTTCAAGTCAGTAAAAGATTATTGATGAGTTTTACAAAGATGATAATTCAGAAGTCATAAAATTAGCTTAAAGAATGGCTTAAGCTTCTGAAATCTTTAACTTTATAGAAATTACTTGAAACAGAAATGAATTTTGGATCACTTTTGAGAGGTTTAATGCAAAACATTTAATAGTTTGTTTATATTGCACAAGAAGAAAAGACAGTATTTGACTTGGTTATTTCTAGTCAACTTATATTGATGGCTCTGTAACACAGCAGTTAGCCCCTAAATAATGTCTGTAGTAAATATAAGAAAAAGTACTTCTTTTTATAATCAAGGGCCTATTGCAAAAGCTAGAATTGTGATATGGAACTTATAAAAGGATAATTTTCAGAGGTAATTAAAAATAAAGTGGGAGTTGGATTCTACAAGCACAAATTGAGAAATTAAACATTTTAAGTTCAAAATATCCTCCTCCCAAAATAGATTCACAGACAAGAACCAATTTAAATGTACCAAATGAGATTTACAATTTGCCAATCCAGCTAATAAAGAGAAAGAAGAAAGAAAGATGTTGAAGGGGAGTTAACCTTTCTTTCTGTGCAGAGATGAGAAACTACCCCAGAGCTGCTTTTAAAATTGTTTTAAAGGTGAGAAGATATGTCAGTCTCTCCAGTTCAAGATAAATTAATATGTTGGTTAATAGTAGACTAACAGCATTCAGCAAAAACTTGCTTGGACTTCTTAAGAATGAAGTTATTTAGCTGTGTTAAACATGATGAACCTTGCCATCAAATTCATTATAGTAGGAGTATATTGAAGTAGTAGATCCTTTTAGAAAGGTAGAGACTGGTAAGCCTGCATACTCTAGTCTGATGGGAAGTCGTTCAATGCAAGATTTATTAGATTTTACGAAGTGCGAGTGCTCCAAGTTAGTGATATTGCATCAGGAAATTAAAGGTCTGTTTGTGTTAATGCTGGGCTTAGAGGCAGCATGAAAGTTGGACTTGTGGTTTCAGAGCAGGATGCAAGCAGACGTTCAGGAATTGTGTCCTACAAATGGAAGTGGAAATTTAAGTGAGGAAATGTAAGGCTTTTCCCACTGAAATTTGAGTTACTGCTGTGTACTTGTGCTTTACTTTCTTGTGGCCCCTTCACCGTCGCTGCTATGAAAACCTTCATTCTCCAGCAGGTAAAGTGATGTCCCCTAAACCCATTTTGTGGTAGCGCCATAGTTTAATTCACAGGACCAAAGGCTGCAGAATGGTGCTTAATAATTTACTCACTTCATCCACTCAGTTCAACAGCATCAGGAATAACTTTTGTGTTAAAAGAAAAGTGCTTCTGCTCATCTCTCAGTTTGAGGCTTGAGTCTTAGGAGGCTTGGGTATTTTCTTTTTTGTATGTTTGGGTTTTTGTTTGTTGGAGGGTTTTTTGCTTTGTTTTTTTGTTTGGTTTTTTTGTTTGTTTTTTTTTTCCTTTTTTCCTTTCTTCTTTTTTATTTGTATTCTACAGTGGTAGTACTTTGACTTCTCTGAGTGTAAATGCAAACCCACTCTTTTTACTCTTCATAACTCAGTCGTCTCAGGAGAATTTCCTGCATTACAAGGACGGTGAAGGAGTACTTTACTTAAAGACAAGGCAACTTTTACTGACTGTGAAGTGGGGAGAGAGTACCTTGCCTAGGTGCTCTCCTGTTCCCTCTCTTCCTATTCTCAATTATGATACAGGACTTTACAGCTTCCCTTCTCTCCTTCCCTTGTGGCACAAGGTCCTTACAGCTTTCCCTTCCTGCTTTTTGAAGAGTTTATGAACAGTTGTATGTTATCCAGTGGGCAGTGAGACTTACACAGCTGTAAAAGTCCTACCTTATTTGGCTGTGCACCAGCCTCACTCCCACCTTTATCCCCTGGTGACATGGAGTTAATTTGGAACATCTGGTGCAAACGGGTAAGGTAGCTTGGATGTGCACCTCCTTATCTCCCCAACTCTAGTCTCTGGTATTGCTGGGGCAGTGCAGCCTGGGTGTGCACTTCCCTTGTTTCTGAGTCCTTAATGTAACTGCCAACTTCAAGAAAAGTGAGAGTTGAAAAATAAAACAAAAACGTTACTCTTTACCATCATATTCTGTACTTTTCACTAGATTTTTTTTCAAGAATGACAATACCATGGCATACGAGAATTAGTAGGCATTGATTTATATTTAGAGAAGTTTCTCAAACCCAGTCTGCACTGCCTACTTTTGGCCCTTTAGAGTGTGATTCGTCTCCCTCTCCAGCGTTCAGCTGTGTCATATCATAGTTGAAAAGATGACATCTGCATGGAAAGGTTTTGTTGTGGACTTTTCCTAGTTCTTCATACTGAACTCATCTGCCTCCGTTTCTTTTTTTGTCACTAGTACTATGTGTAATAAAACATTTATCCTTCCTCTATGAACCTGGTATGATTTGGTTTCGGATAATTTCTGTACTGCTTCGAAATTCTTTTGTTGTGACACAGAAATTCCATGGCAAATTTCAGCTGTTCTGGAAGGGAAGTATTCAGAGTTGATCTTGGTATTCCACTGATCTTAACATTTTAAATTTGCCAGTTGTATGTTAGTGTGGTCTTTATTCTCTCCTGGTGATTTCCCATGGTACCTGTTCACAACATTTGCAGACCAAGTGTGGGTCAAAGACACAATTCAAATGCAGTGAAATGGGATGGTTACAGCATGCTTTTTTAGCCATTCCACAATGAGAACAAAAGACAAATTTTCTTCAGCTATATTGTGCCTGTTTTCATTTCTGTCAGTTTGAGGCAGTGCAAGGGAGCAAGATGAAATTTTCTGGATAATAGATTTTTTTCATCAGTGCCTTAATCCTCTTTTTATATAGAGACTTCTATAAGTCAACAAGCTCGGTATTTTAAGAATATGTGTCACTGAACTCAGTATTTTATTTGAGACAACTTTTTCAAAAACTGTGAACGTTTTCAGTCAGTATGTCAAGTAAATACCATCACACACATCCTATGCAGGAGAAAGAATATCTTGAGAAACTTAAAATTAAGCTGGGAAACAGTCTTCCAGTTTAGAAAATTTTCTCCCTCAACTTCTTTTTTTTTTCTGGATTTCACTAACTTACTTTATAGTCTCAAACAGTTCTTTTGAGATCTATTATTCAGCAGAGAAGGATTCAAACATCTCAATGGGAAAATCTTTGGGAATCACATACTGATAAATTCTCATGGAATTGTTGGTTCATGTTTTATTGTAGTAGACATAAGGCGTATTTTGTTATTAGACATATTTTTTCACTATTTTTGCTGTCTAGCAGGAATAAGTAATATGAGAAAAGCCAGAATCTCTAAGAACCATCAAATATCTACTGTGCCAAACAGAGGCAGTGAAAATTTTTGCCAACCTGAGTAATGTATTATCATTATCAGTATCTTCCAAGGACATATATAATGTAAATGAAAAGAAGGAAAAGTATCTAGAAGTGAAGGATAGTGATGTGGCCTGTATCTGCACCTGCTGTCTGTCTGCATCCCTTCCCTTTCCTATGGGAACGTTGTGCTATTTCTTTCCCATTTGCCTCTCGTTTTTTGAACTTTTTGTTTTGTCTCTTGCCCGTCCGGTTTTAGTTCCTGAAACTAAAGAAGTGGTGAGCCACAAGTACAAGACGCCAATGGTGAGTCACCTGTGATGCCTTCTGGTAGTTCTCTAGAGGATCTATCCTTACATTTTCATGTGGCGAAAAGAATTACATTGGGATTGCAGGATTTGCAGTGAAACCCCAGCTGCTTTTTATGCTCGTTTTCCTCCAGGAAAGACAACAAAACTCGGTGATTGTTGTATCCATAAAATTAGGGGAACTCAACAACTAATACAGAAAGCACTGTCTCTTTTTAAAGATAGATGAAGATGTAAGGTAGCTGGTTTAGCACAATAAGAACTAGTGAAACTGTTAGTTTTAAGACAGTGCAGAACAGAATCCTTAATCCATAGAAACAATGTATAGGGAGACTAGTTCATAGGCATAAAATGTTTATTAACTGCTTATGAAAAATTCCCATTTCCTCATGAAAGTGAGCAGGGAGATGCAAGAGAACACTACAAGTATTGATTCCTGCTGTATAGATGAATTATTGCTGTGATTTAGTGTTCAGTTTTTATAACATTTTGTGAACACCATCAGTGTATAATGATATTTAGTACTTTTACACATGATCAGACTTATATGCACTTATAAGGAAGAAATAGAAGACGATTATTGTCAGAACTGAAATTTCTTCAGTTATTTTGTGTCTGAAGTGCAGTGTGCACATTTGTTGGTTTCATGGAAACTCATAGTCCTTCAAGGGGAGAGAGAGAAAAATTAACTGAAGGAGCTAGAAATGTTTTAGAACAAAATGCTTAGAATATATGTAGTTTAAGAAGCAGATAGCTGTATCTCTTAATAAGAAAAGCCAGTTCAATGAAAAAAATTGTATTCAACGTGTTTAAGGTGGTACTATAATACAACAAAATGTTGTTATGATTATTAGATTTACAAAGATTTTTAAATGTCAGATTACAGGATAAGAATTTTTAACATCACCAGAATAGCCAGTATTAGAACTAGGATATAAATTAAGTCTGTCTTACCTTCACTGAATTGTGCTACCAATTACATGCTAAAAGAGGATTTTCAGTTAAATAATAGCACATAATGAGTTAAAAGTAATAATTGTAAAACTTGGTAATGCTGTGTGAAACCCTCTCCTTTAAGATAGTGACGAAATTGCCTGGTATTCTTCATAGGAAATCTGCAATATTGGGTTGTAGGGTTTTTGTAATTAAAAAAAACAAAAATCTCATATTATTCACTAGTGTTTGATTAAAAATTACAAGGATTACCGGTCCTAGCATAACAAGGTAGTTATGAATAAGGAAGAATCCCACCATCTTGTTAGTCAAGGTTCAGTACTGGATGTTTAGTTTTTTTAGTTAGCTCTTCCAACCCCTCCCAGAAAATTTCTTGTAACTTCATACAACAGACCGAAAGTAATTATGTAGAATGTTTTTTCTAAAGCCAGCTGTCCAACTTTCCAGCTTGGCATACTGTTTTTAAAAATTATTAAATCATACTATTAAGCAACTAATGTTTTTATCCTAAAGGAAGTTTTTAGTTTGTTATACATATTTTCTACTCTATCCATCTCAGTTAGAAGGTATGGGACACATTTTCCTGATTTTTGTTTCTAGCCAGAGTAGTTGTCTTATGAAGAAAGACATATAGCAAAATACAAAACGTGCAATGGATTTTGCAAAACACCTAATAATCTGAATTTCATTATCTCTTCTTCTGAATTCTTGTAGGCTCATGAGATCTGCTACTCCGTGCTGTGTCTCTTCTCTTATGTGGCTGCAATTCGTGGGAAAGAGGCAGAAAATAAAAGCAAACCACCTCGACCAGTTTCCAGTTGATCATGATATTTAGAAATACCTACCCTTTGGCACACTGACATGCAGTACTCCCAGTTTTGCTGCAGTTACTGGAGCTCACTTTCTGTCTTTTATGAGAACGTGATTATCTATGACCCTGCAAGTCTTTCCCCATAGAAAAACCTGAGACTTCACTGTGCAGTCTCCTTCTGAATTCATCCGTAATGGAGTTTTTAAATGAGCTTTTAATCAGACAGTTTTGAGCATCTGCATCCAGCTGTGAGTTACTCTGGACATTCCTTTGGAGTTCCTTTTTTCTTAAGATGACTAACAGCCTGAGTTCAGTTGTTTTTTTGTTCTAGTGGTACTTGTTACAATTTAATCACTTTACAACTGCAGGCTTCTGCTTTCCGATTCTCTGGTATGTGCACAGTGGAAGCAGTCTAGTCCTGTATGTTGTTTAAATGTAGTGTTTTATTGTTTTCCTTCTGTGTTGTTCATTTTTAACTACTAACACAGAGTTCTTGTCACATAGTTCTTCAGACTCTTTTGGTAGAGATAAACAATTTAGCTGTCATAGTCTTAAAATACCATGTGACAATTGAAGTTCGGCTATTAAATTGGTCCATCTGTGGAGATGACTGCTTCTCAAGAGGGAAAAGAAGCGGAGAGAGAAACTTTGAAGGTAATATATTGTGAAAAACCTCGACACTTCATGGATTGTGTGAATTTTCAAATGGGATTTTAGGTAACTTTATAGTTATCCCAGCAGTAGACTTAACAGATGCATATAAGCACTGCCTAAAGCAGTTAATCACAGGGATTAGAAAATGAATAAGGGAGTGTAAAACTTGGAAACATTATTGGCAGAAGTACACTATAGAAATCTGCAGAACATGTTCAGAAGCCCAGGGGATTATGCTGTCTTCAATTTTTTTAAACTATTAGTTGGTTGTTTTGTTTTTTTTTTTTTGATCTGTACTTGTGTTTCAAGGGATCTTGAAAATACTGTGTTTGTGTATAATGAAATTCACATAGTTAAAACTGTCCATACATTCCTTATTTTAAATAGGCCAAATATGAATGGTTTTTTGCATTCTGTTTTTGTTCTTGAACTGTACTGCACTTGTCTGGAAAGCTCTTAGGGTGCTGGAAGATGAGACTGTCTAGAGAAAATAATGTTACATGTAAAATACCAGGAAAAATTGCTCTGATGCAAACTGATGTATTGTATGTTTTGACATAGAATTCTGACTAAATGCACCCAGAAATAACCCTGTTTTGGCTTGGTCAGGGTATCTGCCATTTTAAATGGAATATACCAATATGGGTGAGGAAATGATGTAAATATTATAGTATCACATCTATTTATAGAAACTGTACAGCTCTCTGAATGTGAAAATAAAATGTCATTCAACCAGCAACTAGTTTTCATCCTTGTGTGCTTTTCTATCAGTGTAACTTATTCTGGAATGAATATAATTCTATACAAAATATACCCTACACATACATGAAATAATGAGGAAGAGAAGACTATAAATGAAAAATCTAAATTTCTTTCCACAGAAGCAGTTTAAAGTAATTTTGGGTTTTTTTTTCTTCTGTCACAACATTTATGTGATTTGTCTTTTAAAAAAAAAGTGTCTGAAAAAATGTGAATAGGGAAAACAGACGCATCTGAATTATGGAAATTTTTATTGCATGCTTGGAAATAGAAATGACATGTAAAGGATTTTTCATCCTTAAAGGCTTAAAGGCAAAACTGAAATCGGTAAATCATGAAATTAGCCTGTTTTGAAATTATTTTCTTTCTTTTGTCCTCTGACACTGTAGATTTTCTTATAGCAATATCTGAATTTTTAGCAATTGTAGTGTTCTTGATACTACTACAAGTACGGTTAAGACTGAAAGCACTTTGGTCTGCAATAGGTGTTCCATTTACTGCAGTACTGGGTCCCACTCAGGTAGTCAATTTAAATTTTTAAATTGTAATTATGTTATCAGCCTATTAACATGATCAAACCATTAACTTCAAATTATAAGGGGAAGGTTATTAAATGCATAGCATCACTTACTATATACAGCTCCTTTTCTTCCCTTGTAGAAGCTATTTTTGCTAATGTATTTTTCTGTGACTTACATAAATTACATAAACTGCTATATGCTCTAGGCTGCTGAAAAACTTCAGAGCAGAATAACACTTAGAAGGGACCTTTAATAAAAATGGCCCTCTGTCCCTTTTGACAGAATTTTCTTAAAGAACAGGTGTGGCTAAATATATTGTTTGCTGTTCTGTGGCAGGGATGAATCAGGAACAACCTCAGCAAGTGGGCTGACACTGTGCCTCTGCTCTGTAGGTGAGAGCAACTGTCTTGGCTTCAAAATTGAAGACATTTTTGAAATATATAAAATCTTTCTTGCACTTGATGATGGGGATTTAGCAGATGTTCTGAGAACTGTAGGCATGTAACGTATTCATCTGAGCCAAAGGCATGCTGTGCAGTGTTTCCACTACTAAATGCACAGTGCTGCTCTTTGGATACCAAATACAGGTTGGATTTAAAAGTGGTAGAAAAGCATAAGTCTTTCGGAATTCAGTCTTCCATCCTTTCCTCTTTCCCTTCATCACTCCTAAGCACTAAGAGGTCCGTAAACTTTATTTTGGAGGAAAAAAATAATTCCAGTTGTTTGCATGTAGTTTTAGTCATGTCCCACTCATTTTAATATTTAGATAAAAATTCCTTAACAGTAGTAAAGAACTTACGGGTTTCTAAACCTTCCAGAACTAAATTGAAGGCTGAGAGTAATTAGTAATAATAAATAGTTCTAGAAGTTTCTTAGCACAAAATGAATAATTCCTGCGTTTTTACCACTAGGAGGAGCCTGTGTCTTAGTTTTTAAGAATTTCAAAATTGCAACCTTTTTATTTTGACACTTGTATTATTTCCAAGGCACTTAGACAAATGTCGCAAAGAATCATAAACTTTTTAAAACTTCCTTGTACTGAACAGGTTTCTTTTTCTGCTACAATTTCTTGTTTGTGGAAATTGGTTTTCAAAATGACCATTAAGTGTTCTCTGCAAACATGGGGGTTTGAGACTAGTCTTCCTGGCAGTTTTCGAAGTGGAACAAAACTTACTAATTTGTCTCCTGGTTCATGGATCTTCATCATGATATTCCAAAAAAATTTTGTTTCCCACAGAGTGTGTTTCTAATAAGGAGGCAGTTACCTACAATGGGAACAAATGGGCATAGGCTCCTGTTATCACTGAATTCAGAAATAGGCAGAAAATAGAAGCTAAGCTTCTCACAAAGAGCAATATTTACATCCCAGTCCCTCTTGACTGCCAGATGGTTGAAAGTCAAGTGATGTTGCCTCTGAGGCAAGATCTTCCTTCTGGGAGAACAATGGCTCCTGCTTAACTCTGACTCCATATTAGGTATTTAGGAATTTAGTTGTTTAGGAATTTAGGTATTTAGGAACTCCAAATTCCTGCTCTTAAGACAAGCCAGGTGTTGGTGAAATAAAACATCCCCTAGCTCCAGAAGAAGTGGTAATTAGGATGAAGAAGCAGCAGCTTTGTGCAAAGGACCTTACCACACAATGCCAAAGAGCTTCTTGCTCTTGCAGAAGTCACAATTCAGCCAGACACATCTGCTTCTCATAAGGGCAAGACATTTCCAGACAGCTTCTGGTGACTTTGCTTCTGATAGTGGCAATGGCTTCTCATACAGCCCTACCCTGTAATGCTCTTGTAAGATGCTCAGTGTGAGCAACAGCTTTAGATTCTACAGCCATTCCAAATTTGGCTATTTCACTAAAATAGTAGAAATGTGATAATGCTTTAAATAATAGTGTGTATGTGACCCCTTTTCCCAGCACTGTATCTGAAGGTTTAAAAGCTTGATGTTGGTGACAAGTGAGGTTTGAGTGTGGTTGAGTATATGCCACGCTTAGAGAGGACCTCTTTCAGGCAGATTCTGTGCTCAGATAAAAATGAGCTCAATGTTTATACTAAGATTAGTAAAATCATAAGTTAACTTTCTGTTTACAGGTGTACAATGTTTCAAAACTTCTGCAGCATAGTAGTTTTAGCATTGATTAATTTTGTTTTAAGGTGTCAGAAAGAAATATATGTATGTCAGCCAAGGGCAAACAGTCCTGCTTCTATTTGCAACAGTTACTATAGTGATAAACGTGGTTTAGGAACCTACATAGAAATAGAAATCCCCATCTCCCAAAATAGCTCTACATAAAAAGGAACAAACGGTGGCAGGAAAAACACCAGTAGAACTCTAAACAATTGCTTCCTTGAATTATATGAAAACTTTAGTTCTGTATTTCAATTCCTTCCACTCTTTTTTGCCTTTTCGGTTTCTCGTATTAACTCCAGTGAGTACCAGTCTATCCACAGTGGGCTGGATATCAAGGCACTCTCCTTTTTCTCTTTTTACACATCTCCCTGCTTGGATTCCTCACTGTTTCCTCACATTTCCTTGGCCTACACTCTCTTCAACCAGTGAGGCTCAGCTCTGCACCTCAGTTTCCCATCAGATCATCTCTATTTGTTTCCCCCTGTGCTTTTTTGGTCATACATTCTTCTCGCCTCTGTGACCATCATCATCTCCCAGCCTCTATCCCCAAGCAGTTCAGACTTAAGCTCTTCCCAGTGTCCTGCTCAACCAGTCTCTGCCCCTTTCCAGCTTCTAGTCATAGTCTCTTATTCCTCTCTCTTGTTCTTACCAAATACTCTGTCTTCTTCTTTCATTCTCAGCCTTATTCCACTCTTACTCCTTTTGCATTTAAATAAAGTTATTTTTGGTGGAGTGCTGAAGAGTGCTATAGAGGGAAGAGTAAAGATTTCCAGTCTTATTTCTGCTATTCTGTGATAGCTCCCAGCAGCAGCTCTTCCCAACACTCCTTGTTAGAAATGGCTCGACCATTTAATCTGATATTAAAAAGAAAGAAATTTGTCTAAAACAGACTTGTAACCTAACAAATTTTATAAATTGTTAAAGTTTTCCAGTACTGTAGGAAACAAGAAAAATCATGAAAGGAAATATCATGCTTTGTAAATACAAAGTACTGTTATCCCCTCTTATACCAGTGAGGAAGAACAAGTCCAGTTTTCAGGTAGAAATTTTTGAGGACTTTCTTGTGATCAAAATGTACTAGGAGTTTTTTTAAGTCAACATATGCAATGAACTAACCTATAAAGCAGAAGAAAAGCTTGGATTTTTTGGCCCTTTTTCCTTGGTTTGGTATATGAAAACCATCAGTAAATAACTTTATTTGAGAGTTATATTAGTAGGTAGTCTTTTTGTGATCCTAATTTCCTGGAATAGATCTGGATTACTGGGGCAATTATTAGCATTATGACAGATACTAAGCAAATGCAACCTTACTGAAGGTCAGACTGCATTTGTGCACCATCTGGATTCATGTATTTGGGTCCCACAATTTATACTTCCAAGCAAAACAAAAACTGTGTATGATACTCTTCATATTTGCTAAATAAGCTATAATGAATACAAAATCATGTTCAGACTATTATCCATGGTGAAGAAGAAAAAGGGGGCATACTTACCACTTATTTAATATTTTCATATCCACTGATATTTGTCTTTGGTTAAGCCATCCTAACACACAATAGATCTGAAATGTGTTCATAGCTATGACAGTTATCTGTCGTTTTGGGGCTGCTTATTGTCAACATTTCTGTCTGGCACAGAAAGCAGATGCTTGACTTTTTTCCATATCTAGACCTAATAAATGAAGCTGTTCTTATCTGTTTCTTTTAAACTTTCACCAGTTCAAGCTGTCTAAGATGTGTTGCTTATGCAGAGTGCTTTGGGGACCCTGCCCAAAGACAAGTAAAGGGTATCTCAATGACAGCTTTTGTTTCCCTAAAATAGAGTTCTGTGGTTGGGAAGCACTTGAAAGGTATCAGTGGGGCTATTTTTAATCTCAGCAGACTGTTCTTATAAAATTCATTTGTAAGGAGACTGAATGGCTTGTAGTTCTAAACCTACATATCCAGGATGATGTGTTAGTGACAAACCTATCTCCTAAATACATACAATGATTTTATTTCAAATAAATTCTGTGATAAAGCAACATAAATAACTTTTCTGATTTCTTGATAAGTATTTTCTCGTGCTGTTCTTATATTAATGGCCATTGTATGATTAAATTAAGGAAAAAGTTCTACCAACTAATATTTTCTTGTGTTCTCATTCAGTCTACTCAGTTGTAGACCTCCCTTGAAACAGCTAGAACAATAATCCTTTCTCATAAGGAATGAAACCTGCAGGTGAGGAGTACTTAGGTTATCTTTAAATGTCTGTCATGCCATGTGTTGAAAAAAATTGTTAAATAATAAAGAGGAACCTCTTGACCTCTCACTGTGATTTTCAACAAGTAAAACATATATAATTTCATAGAATAATCTGAAAAAGTTGGTAAAGATAACTATTCTGTATTATAGAGGGGAAGAGGAAGATAAACTCATGACAGGTGAGGCACTTTTCATAAACATTCTGTTGGGACAATTTGCAGTCAATTTAATTTGCACTTCACCCCAGTATATCACATAAGTATCGTAATTTAAGAGCAAGGCAGGGTGACAGATCATAGAATCATAGAATAGTCTGGATTAGAAGGGACCTTTAAAAGTCATCTAGGTCATCATCTATATCATCAGCTTATGCTAAAATCAGATCATGCATTAACTGAAGTGATCATATAAATTGAAACAATCCGTAAAAGACAAGGTTTGGTGTTTGCAAGCTACTAAGAAAGGTAAAGTTTTTCCAAACATGATACCGAATGCAAGTAGTTTTCTCTGTTTTACACTGATTTCTGCCTAACATTAGAGTGATCTTCCAAGCAATGGTTTATTAGCAAATATGTGAATGTGTGAAAATTTAGGACTTTTCCATTTTACAATATTTATATCTGCATAACTGTGCTACTGTGCCCTCAGTTACAAGACGTATTGATAGTAGTAGTTAACCATATCTGGAATAGCTAAATAAAATACATCAGTACCTAATTGGCAACAACATACATTAATGGAAACATAGCTTCTTATTACACACGTTACCCTTTCTTGGTCACACACATATCCACCTGCGTTATGGATATTATAAAAATATATGTAGTAGTTGGCCCCCCTTCTGCAAGAACAGCTCTAGTGCTAGAGCATAGCACCTGGATTTACAGTGACTTGGAAATGAAATACTTCTGGCATTTTTATTAACGGATCAGAAAACTAATGCTCAGGAGGGAGACAACAAGTATGTTTATTCTGCAGCTGTTACCACAGATATGCCTGCTAGTTTTAAGCTAATACGTATCTATGATAGCAGAATACAAAATAGGCTGCAACCTGAGAAGCTATGCCAAACAGAGTCACTGTCATGACTTCAGAATGGACATTATGTTATTTAGTTCTTTAGCTTCAACTGATTCACTTCTCATCTGTCAATAGGTAAAATTAATTATTTTTGTGGGGAACCATTAGTTAACTCTCACACAGCCTTTGACAGCTTCTGTACAAGCCCACTGAATTAAACCTGAAAGAGGAAAAGGAGGAAACCCAGCATCTCTACCGTAATCTGTTATAGTCACACCACAGTTTGAAGAGATTTTCTTCAGGCTTTACAGCCCTGAGCAATAATCTCTCAGATGGAGAGCTGATGAGTGGGTGGGAGAGTTTCTAGCACTGAAGAGGGGTGCTGGAGCTGCAGCACAATGCTGCTCTTTGGCCTTTTTCATTGTTATTTTAAGAAGTAATGGTCAACCATTAACTCATTTTGCTGTTGTTATTTGCTCAGAGAATAGTGGTCAGGATTTGAGCACTAAGGCAATCTCAAGTAAATAAAGGAAATGAAGCGTTCAGATAAGGTTTGCTTCCATTTGACAGTTTAATTCCGTCTGGTGGCTTTATAAAAAGTATTATGTGAAGCTTCCCATTGCCAGGGGCAGGTACATATTGTTTACTTATGATATTTACACAACAGTGCTGTAAAACAGAATGAAACAAAAGAATTGATGCTGTGGTGTGAAACGTGTGCTGTCTTAGGCTAAAGTGTCAGCTGGGGGTTTATTTGGCAGGCAACACCACCCTGAGAGAACTGAGCTAGTAGGAGTACTGGAAGTGTTATTTGTTGTCTTAATATGTCTTAATTGATGTTTCTTGGAAGTGGTATCTTAGCCCAAGTGAAGCACTGGGCTAGCTTGACTATTTCTATGCTGCAGGATACTGTGTAGTAATGCTCTGCAACACCCCACCCTTCAGATAAGTCTTATGTATGTTAATTCAAACATTTAAAGTCTCCATTCCTGGTACATCGTTACTAGTTTGAAGGAGAGGCATGTACACTGAACAGGCAGCCAGCAGCCTGAATTGGTAGGATTTAAATGGAAATTGTGGTGGCATCAAGAATTGAAGTCAATTTCACATCCAACTAGATAGAAATAATCGGCCTGGAGAGGTTATCTTTGTCTAAGTAACATATAGTTTTCACATGTAAGGATCTTTTACTTGAGCAACAGTTTTTTTGTCTTAGGAAAACTACAGAAAAGATTTCAGTAGGACCATTGTTTTTGAAAGTGGTTGCTGTCAGTGAAAGACACTTAATACACTGAAAGAGAATGCTGGTAGATAGAAATTTTTAAACTATGGCCTATTTATTTTTTTCTTTTGCTATTGATCTTACCTTGCACACTTGTAACAGTAGTTAACAACTACACGGTTAGAGATAAGGCCATCTGATTTTTGCATCATAGGAGATTTCACACAGGAAAAGATAGTGAAAACCATCTTTCATCAAGTAGTCTTTCAAGTGTGATGGAAGGAAAATTGTGAGATACTTAATTGTTCTCAGCCATCTAGGTTTGGGAGAAGCCGGTCAGTTTATGTGGTTTTAATCAGATTGGGAGAAAAATTATTTATTTAATTATTTATGTATTACCAACATGGGATTAGTGGACAATTAATGACTATACTTTCAGGATCAGTATCAGGCATGGAGCAGGTAAAAGACAATACTATATGCTTGCGAAACATCAATAAACACCTACCATTTTCTGAAGACCCTTCTAGAACTAATTACAGGAAGTTCAGACCTTGCAGGTGTCCTTTCCCCCTAATCCTCTTTTCAGTGTGTGAGGAGTGGTTGGCTTTTTGAATTCAGAATTCACATTTTTAAGAAGAACTTCTAGAAACCTAACTAGAGCGTGCTTCTTTTTTTGTGACTTCATGGATTTGCATTCGATTCATTGTCACTGAAAGTTTTGGAAGTAAAAACTAATTTGTG
Organism: Lepidothrix coronata; assembly: GCF_001604755.1. NCBI lineage: Eukaryota > Metazoa > Chordata > Aves > Passeriformes > Pipridae > Lepidothrix > Lepidothrix coronata. The sequence goes on from NW_016690181.1 coordinate 4,260,372, forward strand.
TTTTTCATGTAGAAGCATTATCTTAGAAGGCCCTGTGGAATTAGGTTCTAACTCTTGCCGTTCAGTCTCTGCTTTACAGTATGCATTGTCCAACAGATGCTGGGATGATCCTCTCGGTCCACTGCATTCTGGTCGTAGGTTCTTTAGAATATGGATTATCTCTGTCTTTTATGTGTGGCATGTGCCCTACTTTTTAATCGATAGTGTTGCTCAGAAAATGAAAGTACAAAACAGTATAAACCTGGTTGCATGTTTTCCTTTTTTAATTTTATTTAACTGTTTAATAAGAACAATGTGCAAGAGACAAGTGTAGATCTGGAATAAGTTGATGTTGGTTTCAGAGAGTATCCTTTTTTGTTCTGACATCATAATGAAATAATCAAAATACACATCTCATGCTTTTATTAGGAAGACTTATTTGCTTGTTTAATACAACTAACATGCTGTGTCAGACATGCTTTCCCATCTCATGTGGCATGTTGGCAGGGAAGTAGTATTACCTCAGTTCCTTTGTGTTGATTTTTTCAAAAGGCAATGCTTCTTTGATTAATATCATCTTCCCACCGTCTCTTGTCTTGTGATCATTAAAAAGTACTCTCCAGCCAGAAACTATCAACTACCACAGGTCTGAAAAAAACCCCATCCCAAATACTATTCAGACTAGTAGATGAAAAGCTAGAACTGCTATTGTGTCATTTAATTAGACAGAATCATCTGCAAAAATGCATACATACCACTCATAGACTTTCAAAAACCTTCAGTAAGATTTGGTAACAGTAAGTTTATTGCTTTCATCACAAGATTTTGCTTTAAAATTTTTTATTTGTGTGCAGATAATCTTTCTCACTAGGGCTTTCACTGTTTCATCTGATGTGCAAAATTATCTCTGTAGATAAGTATGATGTCTGTGATTGGTTGCAAAAACATCTAATAACTGGAATTCTATGCTGGTGTCTTTTTTAAAAGCTAGAAAACAAGTAGTGAGTAATTATCAAAAAAATTATTTTCTATATAAAGCAGAACAATAGCTATAGCCAGAGGTTCCCAAATGGTGTGTTTTGGACACAGTTCTGCAAAGATCTGCTCAAGAGCACAGCAGTGGATGTTTCAAGCACTCACAGACAGTAAAAGTTGTAGGAATGAAAGTTACAATCTACTGTACAGACATGAGTATAATGAAAGGTGATTAAATATTACAATTAGTTTCTTACTGTTTCATTATTCTGAGCTACTTGTTTCTTATGAAGAATATCAGAGTTCTTCAAAGAGAAAATGAACTGTAGAACTGGGGAATTTACATTTGTTTCAGACATTAGGAAAGGACGGGGGGTAATTTTTACGTAATTGTAATATAGCAGGCTTTTTTTTACCTATGTAAGGGGAGGAAAGTTCTATCTTGGTTTCTCTCAATTACTTCATGTGGAGACAATGACAATGTAACTAAAACAGATGTATGAAAAAAGGAAATAGGGTCTGAAAGTATGCTGGGTAAGCAAAACATTACAAGACACTGCTGCCTCCTAATTCACGTATATTAAATGACTTTGAAGATGAACAAGACTCCTAAATGAACTGAAATTATCCTTCATTAATTTCTTCAGTTTTCTTCTTTTCAAGTTCCATTCTAATGCTGAGACAGAGAATGGGGAGAAAGATTTATTGACAAATACATTACCTGATTGCTATCATAGCTATTTCATGTTTTTAAAGTGTAAAGTGTACATTACAGTTCTAGATGTATTTTAACTATGCTTTTTTTGTTTAGATTATTGATATTAGTTAGCCTTTTTTTAATAAACAACTGACTCTTAGAGGAAGTGCTCGTAGTCAGTTAAGACAAAATGACAACAAAATATTCTGTTATTTTTATATATTTCTACACTGGCACAGCATATTAAAGGTGGAGACCCACTTTAAAATAAATGAAATAAATTACCTTGCAGGAGTGTGATCTTAGTACGATTATTGAAAAAACAAACAGAAGTTGAAACAAGCATATATCCTCCCACCAACATTATAAACATTCTATAAAGTCTCTACCATGAATATCTAACAACTGTTTAATCATATATCTAACCAAACAGCCATTGCTCCGTTATCCAGCTGAATTATTTTGATTCTTACCTTGACTTGCAGATGAATTGCAATTCAGAGTTTTACTGAGGTGCTGGAGAATGAAGAAAAATTAAGATATTATCAGACATTAAAGGATGCTAATTTTAAATTGAGACTTGGTGCTGAAAGTGAAATATGAAAGCTTTATAGTAGTTGCTTTTATCTGATAATTCTAAGAAGATTTAATGTTCCTAAATCAAGCTTCAGATTATGATAATATTAAGCTTTGAGCCATGTCTACACTGTAATTTATAGTACTGAACCGAAATACTTGAGAATTTTGGCTCCCAGCACTGCAAGGTGAACTGCATACACGTTCCAGACTTAGCGCTGAGTCAAATATTCAACTCTGTGCTGTATAGAAACACCTTCAGGCTTGATGTGCTGAAGATGAATTTCCATCAATCACTGCTGTGTGGGTCACTTTCACTGAGCATTTAAACTGGTGCTATATACATTTATATTGACAAATAGATACATTACTGGTAGCCTTACCAAAAATATTTAGTCAATATTTCTTACTCTGTTATAAACATGTGACTTTCATTCCTGATTCTTTTGACAAAAAAATTAAATGTTTAAAAAATATTTATGATGTAACACGCACTACCTTTTACATAAGTTTAATTGCTAATGAGTTAATTTAAAACTTTCAATTACTGAGTAGGCACAAAGGATAATAAAACTATCCTCAATGATAGTTTGTAGGTAGACCTCCATTGCAGTGCTAAGTATCTTCTCTATAAATATTAAGTCAGAAGTGTAATAATTGCCCATCTTCAGGCTTGTATTACCTACCAATCAACCTAATTCTATCAAAACCTTTAGAATGAAAAAAACAATCTTGCTGGTGCAAGTAATTAACAAACTTTTTTATATACCACCCAAGAAGTCAGGGTTAGATAAACTATGATTTTATTTTCTTTTAGCTACCCATTACTCTATCATCATTACAGTATTAATGTTATCCATAAGATTCACCTGATTACCTCTGACATCCAGTCTGCACTCTATTTCAGCTTCACCACACTCATTAACAGCTTTACAGGTGTAAATGCCACCGTCAAATGGAGTGGGTTTCCGGATCTCCAGGGTCAACACACCCTGCTTACTGAACATGCGGTATTTGGCATCCCCAGAGAGATCCATTTTGTTTTTGTACCAGGATATCTTTGGCTGAAGAACATAGAAGAAGAATTTTAAAATAGAAGGTAAGAAATGGAATATTTACACCAGATCTTGCAGCTTTAATTTAGCCATTAAAGGCTAAATAGCATTATGAGGGCTATTAACACAACAGTGTTAACAATTTTTCAAGGCACAACTCATTCAGTACAAACTTGTGAAACCAGTAATTCTGAAGTTCAGTATTTCCTTTAACTGTCAAATAGCATGTAGAAAATGTAGGTCTATATCCTATTTTATCGCAGTTTAAAAAAACTCCAGCCCTACAAACTGGCTACAAATTCATCCATTCATTCAGGGGTTATTTAGTTGTGCTTGTTAAAATATATTTGTATGCTACAAGTATGTTACAGAAGTGTCACAAAGTTCCACGTGTGTTAAGTGGCCAAATTGAGATGCCAAAGTTTGGCCTGAAAAAGGATTTTCTAAAGCCTTTAGCATATCTTTAGAAATTTCAGGAATTTCAAAATAAAGCTTCAGCTGAGGAATAAAGTGGTTAGTTCTGTATCAGTTCAAGTCTTTATGTTTTGTTTCCAGTACTTGAAACTGTGACTTTAATTTCTATAAATGAAATTTTGAAAATGGAAGTCCAATAGAAAACAAACTGCTTTTGTTTATTTCAAGCTCATCGATACATATAGTGAAGAAACAGTCTTTAAACAGTAGAAAACAAGGCTTTGTATTTACCCATTTTTCTTTGAAAATTAATGTCTTCTGTTTCTTCATCCATAAGAACTAAAATTACTGCACTGTTTTATACAGTGCCTTCAAATCTACTGAATTACTTTTGTCTTTGACCTGTGGTATATCAATCCAGTGCATCCCAGTTGCCATACTTACTTTTCTTGAAAGATATCAGCTGGAATTTTTCCTGCCTTAATATTTTTTCCTTCTTTTTCTATAGCCTCTTTATCTTTCTGGGTATATGTCTTTTATTGTACTTCACTACTAGCAGGGCATGAGTATTGTCTCTGCTTGAAGTGATAACTTTTCCATGCCATACAGATCATACCTGAGGTGTGCTTGAGAATCTATAGTTATTCAGAATTGGAAAGCTCCATCAACATAAGCTACTCTCTGTGAAAAAGACCTTTTTCAGAGTACTGTAGTAGTTAGAGGCACATTTTGTTAAGGTTATTTTGGGCAATACAAGTACAGAAATGTATTTGGAAAAGCTGCTTTAAGACTATTAAGTGTGCTGAAGGTTGAGAACTATTTGAATCCCTCTGGCTGATGTGTAAGGATGAGCTAGCATGCTTGCATTCCAAAGCCTGCAACTACTGTATTTAACAGCTGTAAAATTAAGGATGTTTTTTAAGAATCTTCTTAAAACCATGGAAACTGAATGAAGTAGATGGAGATGCACAAAAGTGTCGGTTAACCAAGTGGGAATTTCATCAGTAATACTGTCATTTCTAAGCTGAGGCAGCTACTGGAGGATGGATTTTGCCTGCAGTTGCTGGTGTTTCTTCTATAACGTTTGTGGTTTTTTACAACTATTTACATGGATGTGCTTCCTTTTTTATTTGAGTTTTGTCTGGAGCGCCTTCTTCATCAAAAGAACTGCAGAAAATGATTGCATAAAGACATTTTTTTTTTCGAGTAAATTTGGACTCTGAGCAATTGTGGTACATGTTTTGCTGTGTAGCAATCAGATCCTTGTGCAGGCATCAGGAATTGAAAGGAGCTGGGAATTAGCAGGCAGAAGGTGAAGGAAGAAGAGTTTTGCATTTTTTGTGATGGTACTAATTTAAATTTCTGACAAGATTATGTCATAATATGGTAAATTCCTTCCCTGCAGACAAAGAAGCCCATTTCCCTTTTTTGAGAAACCTAAATTTAGCTCTTGGCTGATACAGTTTTTACAGCTTGTTCCTGACTAACAAAATAGTACATCTTTTCGTATTCTTTGAAGAGACTTATATTCCTGTGAGTTTAAAAAACCAAACCAGCAAAACCCCTTCAAAAAAACTTCACATGAGAGAAGGCCTTATTCTAGTTAATTTTGCAAAATAACTCAGACTCTGTAAAACTTATGTGAATGTATCAATGTAACAGAAGAACTGCTGTTCCTATATATCATTTAGGTTAAAGGAGCAGTATATTACATTAGCTGCTGTTTTCTTGAAAGTCTGAAGAGAACAAAGGATAGATTGTGAGAAGATACATTTTATTGTTGTTTACCTTCTTCAGTGAGTAGGTTTTATGCACAAATGTACATTTTCAATGGCGTGGTGTTACCACAAGTGGTGACTGTTCTTCCCTCTGTCTCCTTTACTGTATTGCCCCACTGGGGGCACAACCACCCAAACACTTGCACCTTGCAAGTGTTCCGTCATCAACTATGGCAGAGGTGGGAGATGACTGGGTGATTCTATTTTTAATTATTACAGCCATGTTACATTCCAGCCACACTGAACTGATGTGGATTCTAAGGCAGCATCTTGGGTTGATGCAACAATAAAAATGACAGTTGTGATCTGTACCTTGGGGATTCCTCTTACAGCACAGCTGAGTGTGGTGTTGTATCCTGCAATCACAGAACGGTTTACTAAAGGATGAGTGAATTTAGGAGGTTCGGAGAAGTCATGTTCTTTGTAACTAGGTGGCTTATAAGTGGTGCCTGCAATACAAAGAAACAAAATAGTAAGAACTATGTTTTCAATTCTGCTGACGTATACAGTCTGTCTGTCACTTATTTTGCCTGTATGATTTAGAGAAGCTTCAAAGTTTTTGGCATTGTGATATAACAAATCTTTAAATACACTTCACTCTAAAACATATCTCATGTTTCATGTGTTAGTTAAAGTAAAAGGTCTTGACAATTGTGGTTTTTTTTTATTCTGGTAAAAGTACAATGGCCATATGTCTGCAGGGAAAGTCTTCACAGATATCTTAAACTTTTAACCCCAGAATACAAATATAATCCCCCAGTTGTATTACAGTTGTATTATTTTCTTAAAATGATATAGTTTAGGAAGACTGTGATTAAATATTTTTAGCAAATATTTGTATTAGTACAGGAGGTCTGCCTAGATAATGGTTCTTGATGCTAAAATTCTTTATAAGTGCTAGTTACTAAGTAATAAAATTATCTTTAGTGGTGCATTTATCAAGATTGTATTTTTCATTTGCCAGTGTATTACTTCTGGTACTTAGTGGCTTTTGTGATCTTTGTTTTGAAGAATATGTTACCTGTTTTTTGGATATGGGCAGGATTTTTGGTGGTTGCAGCAGTTTCACTCAATCCACACAAATTTTCACTGAAGATTCGAAAAAAATACTCATTTCCCATAATCAGGTCTGACACTATACAGTTTGTGCGACGATAGTGATCAAAAACAGTATACCATTCCTGTAACAAGACTATACTGTTTAGAAAGATGTTATGAGAGGTCAGACATGGTGCTAGTTTTAGTATGGAGAGATCCTTTTTGCTACAACAAAAAGACAGGTAGACAGGTAATTAACACTAACCTGTGAAATGAATATTATGTTGCTTTTTGTGAAGATTAGCTGATCTATTTTCTTACTTTTATATTCTGGCGGGTATGATAGATGTATGAATACTTGCATTTTCAGAAAGAAAATCCCACAACTCTCTACATTTTAGCCTTACTCATATCTGGGGATTCTGGTACAAGATGGGTACTCAGAATGTGATTACTTGATGAGGACTTCTGTGGGAAAGATGTTTTCCAGTCTGACTGGTATGTGTACCTCTCCCAGTATATACCTACTATACCCAGCATCTGAGTTCAAGTCTAACTCTTCCTCCCCCCACTTCATTTTTTTCCCTGTATTTATGAAAAATATAATTCCAAATAAAGAATGTAATTCCACCTTCTAAGCAGAGCTATCTGTGCACTCATGACCAGAGATGGCACACCCTTGGTCTCTCTTACATTTTCTACTGAGCATTTTATGCAGTTCTATACTTCACCTTTAGGAGATTTTAATTCTATTTTTCAGTGTTTAACTGCCTCTGATATGCCATAGGATACCTCAGACACAGTAGTGAGAGTCATGAATTCAGTAATTTCCCTCAAGTCTGTGTGTTTCCAGAGCAGGCAGTAGTTTAAATTCCATACAAAGTCATAGACTGAGAGCAAGTTCTTACCATTGTCTTTTTGTCAGCTTTCTGGACCGTATAGCCCAAGATCTGTGCATTGCCATCATCTTGGGGAGGTGTCCACTCCAGGGCTGCATTAAATCCCCAAACATCTACAAGCTTTACATTCTGAGGAGGACCAGGCTTGTCTGTGGAGGAGACATGAAAAAAACCCTTAGCTTTTAGTTCAGAATCCAAGACTTTTGTCATTTCCTTCCATGCAGGGAAAAAAATAGAACTTGATAGCAATCTATAACGTTCCATAGCAACACACTTCATTTATTTGAAGTTGAAACTGTAAACAAGAAAGTTGGGAAATTTTCAAATTCCTCTTAATGGTCTTCTGAGAGGCCTGAAAGCTTCTGAGAAATAGACAACATATTAGAATTAGTAACATAGAAACCAGACAAACTCTTCTTTAAAATGTTGTAAGAAGTTTGTGTTGATGGATGGATGTGATTAACTCTTTAAACTGTAATTTTATTACTTACTTTGTTACCTCAATGCAATTACTCAGCCATTTAGCTACATTGATATAACAACCATGGCAATGGGGTACAAATGCCTTCCAGCTGAGGTTTGGGAGTATTTCCCATTTGGGAATATACCTTACTTTTTCCTGTTGGTTCAGTGCTTGTTAGCTTGCCCACTAGGTGACATTTCTCTGTAATAACTAGAAAAAGAACAAATTCTCAAAGAGATACAGACCTCTATGTCCATTTTAAGATACCTGGAAACATATAGGAAAATATAGAATATTAAATTATCATTATTTTCTTTTCTCCTTTTTAATGATAATTCATATTTATATTGATATTGTTTAGTCTAATACTGCAACATTTAAATTAGATTTATTAAATAATATTCCTGTCTGTTTTAATTTGAAGGCACTGATTCACCTTTTTGATATGTTGGTTTTTTGCACACAGTTACAGGGCCTATTGGGGAGGACTGGGTAGTTGATCTTGTGACTGAGTGAAAAATAGTTCAAGATAATTCTAGATAGTTGAATGGAAACTGTCTCCCCTTTCTGTAGCTAAGCTGGAAAAACTAGGGAAATGTAAGAATCTGATGGATGCAGTCTCATCTCAATCATTTGAGATGAGCAAACCACAAAGGAATGTAATTTTAGATTGCTTATAATTTAATTCCTTAGAAAGGATATGCAAACCAGTAATAAATCAGCCTTCGTTATTAGGGGAACTATGACTTTTTATGTCAAAGCATAATGTGTTAATTCTCTTTTCACTGTCATACTTTGGAATTGAAGACTGCTTTATAATTAGGTTTGGCCCCTTCTGTCCTGCTTCAAAGTGGCACCAACTAGAACACTGCATGGAGTGTGATAAGGAATATGGAATGCATCGCTCTCATTCCATTTATCATCCTCTTTCTTCCTATTTGACACTAACATTTCAGAGAAAAACCTAGCATCTTCTGTGTCTCAACAGCTACCAAACAGGTAAAGCCTTTTTTCATTTTTTTTCCTGTTTCTGAAGTAGGGAATGGCAAAGTGTTGAAAAATGAACATTGCTTATGGAGATGTGGAAATGTTGTTACCTTGAATCACAACTTAAGAGAAAAAAATTTAGTTATGTTTCTAGATGTGTGTCTTCATTACACAGAAATCAATTAATCTATTCTGATTTGAAGAGAAGAATTTTTCATACTACATACCTTTGTGCACATTTATGAAGGACAATCTTAAAAAAAAATAGAGACATAAATTTGCTAAATGGATTTTTATATTCTTGATCTTTGTGGTTTGTTGGGATAATGAAATCTGCAAGAATATCTATTCAAAATTCCTTTGTAGAATATTCCTTTGTCAGTACTAAACAGTTCATCTCTAGCTTGTGAACAGAGGATGGGAAAAGTTAAACCTAGTGATGCTTCTGCACCAAATTATTTTCCTCTATACGACACTGTGTTGAAGTGGGGATTTGTATTCTGAGGAAGTATTCTGTGTTACCCTTAGCACAAACTCAACTTAGGAGTTTTGCAAACTAATAAAATTTATAGAATGGGAAGAAGACATAAAATGTGAATTATCTTTCGAAAATAAATTATAATTTATATTTTCAAATAATACATAATGAGAAAAACTATTAATTCCATTTAAAAAATTTGCACTGAAGTTTGCTTTTAGTCAATAGAAGACATAATGGAAGGCAAAATTTATTGATTTGTGTAGAAGGGGAAAAAAGTTGAGGAAACCATATTCTCCAGGGATTGTAGATATTTTCATTATCTAAGAGCTTTTTAAAAGTATTTAAAATATACTGGATTCTCATAGTAAAAGTGCATATTTTGTAGGTCTCTAGAGTAAATGGCAGCAACTGTTTTGGCAACAGGGAAAAGTGATGGCAGTAACAGAAGTGTTTCCTCTTCTTTGGAACTGATATGTGACTCATCATAGCAGCACAGCTGCTGGCCTTATTCCAAGAAAAGATAGGGGCTGAAGCCACAAACATTACTTCTTCATCAAGTAGACATTTGCCAAGGGAAGTTAGCTGATCAAAAGACAGCTCAGAAGATTACTGATTGAATCTCTGAAAACTGGGTTGGCTTTTCAGCATGCCATTCTACTTACTGTACCTAAAGCATCACTTGTAGTAGAGAAAGAGTGCCTAAATCACCCATATTTCTGTCCTGCCAAAAGAATATAAAATCTGGAGAGCAAACATTGCAGTTGACAGGATTGAAAAGAGGTAGTTCTGATGACAGAATAACAAAATCAAGAATCAGAGTAGATGCCTTGACTGTAGAAGTATCTGCAAATGTTACAAGCCCTTTCTCTTCTTGGTCATGAATCACATGAAATACACGTATCCCCTTTCAGCTGAGTAAGCTGTTCAAGAATTAAAAAGTTTCATGCCTGTCCTCCAACTCTGACATGTGTTAATCTGTGTGATAAAATTAGTTGCTTTTTTCCACCATTCATTTTCTATTTGAAATAACTCTTTCACAATGGTACACAGATGTGTTTTTGTGACTCTCTACAGTATCAAACAATGGGTGCAAGATACTTGATACCATTCTCTAAGAGCAGTGGCTAGAATCAAGACTCACTAACCAGTTTTAGAAAGGTATTTTGGTGTATAGAGTGCACTTCTCCCCTTTAGCTGAGTCACAGAGTCATAGAATGATTAGGGTTGAAAGGGACCTTAAAGATCATCTAGTTCCAAGCCCCCTTTCATGGACAGGGGCACATTCCAGTAGACCAGGTTGCTCAGAGCTCCATCCAGCCTGGCCTTGAACTCTTCCATGGATGGGGCATCCACAGCTTCTCTGGGCAACCTTGGGATTATTTTGTTTTAGCTGCTGTTTACTTATTTTGCTCATGCCAAACTGCAGCCATCCTCTTGAGCAGAAGCATCTGCTGGTATTAAGACATACTTGCTCCAATTTGTTATGCCTTTCTTGTTTGCTGTTGGCACCATTGCATACCCATTCTGCCAACATTAATTTATAGAACTTTAAGCGGAGCACAGTCAGCATCTTTAATTCCAAAATATGACAGGTTATGTTTAAATACTCTTTTTGTCCCAAAATACACATTCTAAAAATGTATTGATACATTGGAGGAAATTTGGGATGACAGTGTGAAAGTGTGGGGAAAGAGAAATAAAAACAGTTATCAAGAATATTATATGAAGTGGTAATGAGGACTACACTAATGAAATCTGAGTAGGCAAGATCTCAGAATATATCTCACAAAATCTCAAGGGAAGATATAGAGACTCTGACAATGCATTCCTTTGAAATGACACTAGAAAAGAGATTGGAAATTGTACAATAGAGAATAAGCCTCAGGCTAACTAGACACTTTTAACAGAGTAAGGCATTAAATGTGAATTTTCCAAATTCACAGGACTGTGCCTTGTAATTTCTAATTTTTGGAACAGTAGAGGTATATTATTGCAATGATTTTATCTTCACTGTCCTTGTCTAATGAAAAAAACAAATAAGAGTACATCCAGTCCAAGATTTGTATTTCTTTCCTTAAGGACAATATGATATTCCTAAGAACACCAGAAGTCTCAAATTCTTTCTATCCCTCTCAACATGGTAGAAAGAAGATTGATAAGGATGATCAAAGATATGGAAAGGTGTCTGTTTGAAAATAATCAAATGAAGAGTCTAAAACTTGAGAAAGTTAACTGAGGAGTGTGTGACTGAAGGCTACAAATGGAAAAGGTGAATGATTATTCATGTTTTTTTCTGATACAAAACTGTATGGACATCAAAACAAATAAATACATGCACTTAAGCTAAAATTTCCTACCAAAGGATATTTGGATTCTCAAACTAGACCTGTGTTAAAACTGAATGAAATCATGCAAGAAAAGAAATCCCTGGAGAGCTGTGGAACACACAGAAAATCCTTCATCCTCTGAAAGTCTCTAGGACACAGATAATTTCAAGCTGGGAAAACGTTGTAGGAAAATAAAGTGACATGCTAGCCCTGCTCTGAGCTTTGTCCTAGTCATCTGCAATCAACCACTAAAAGAGAAGGGATTCTGTGGTAATTGGACTTACCTCAGTCTAGCCACTATTTTGTTTTGAATGATCTGCTTAGTTTTGATGTTGTCAGGTTCTTACCTATGATTTGTATTGTTATTACAACTTTATCACTCATGTTTTCTATCTGAAGAGTAACTTCATATGCTCCTGAGTGATGAAGCTCTGCCTTTCTGATGAAGAGGATTGTGTCCGTGTTGCTGTTCCGAATTCCCACATCTTTGGAGTCTAGGGTTTGACCATCTTTCAGCCAAGTGATTTTGGGCCTTGGTTTACCCTGAAGAGAAAAAAAAGTTGGGTTTTTTTGGGGGGGGGTGTAATAAATTTACATTTTTTTGTTAGTGATCTATGAATCTAGAAAGCCTAATGTAATATGCAGAGTTGAGATAGTAAACTCTCTAAATACTTTACAATTTCTGTTTTCTTGCAGGCGAATATTTGCTCTCATCTGTGTGGTTTAGTGGCACCATGCTAGGAGGATGCCATTTAGTTAGAGTCTGAAATTATATTGAAAATAAATCCAGAAACAATATACTTGTGCTCATCTAGTACTCTTTCCCAGGCATCAATGAAGCCAGCGGGTGACGTGGCTTGTTCTGATTGGTATTAAGCAGCACTTGTATAGATCTGAGTTTATTAGCTTTGCCCCCTTTCTCCTCCCTTTCTTAAAACATTTAATTCTCTGTCCCCAAGCATTTTTAAGATATTTTGAAAAATTATTATCATCTTGAAATCTCGGTATGTGAAACTTACTGTACAATTCTTTCTGCATTGCAGAGTTTTTTTGGTGATTGTCAACCTAAGCAGTCAGTGTTGCTACACCCATGGAAGATGGCACTGTGGAATCAGTGACATATCATTAGCTTACATCACTGTCACTCAGCTGTTTCCAGGAAAAATGGTAGATAATATTTAGTTCTTCTTAGTTGTTGGAGTGCCACTTCCACAGTACAGCTCCAAACCAAGAATCCCAAGAAAACAGGAAATGACCATATCATATTTATTAAGTGTATTAATAATCAATCTAACAAAAAATAAATTAGTGGAGTTTTTTAAGTTTCTGCCAGATGACCATGGTGAAACAGTGCAGCACATGCCTGGAGCAGTTCAAATGGGTGGGGAGGGAAAGTGAGACCTTCCAAGACAGCAGTGAGCTCTGCTTAGGCTGCCCTGGATCTGAAGTCTAAGGCACTGAAGTTAGGACACTGCCTTCAGTAAAGAGCAGAGAAAGCAGCTCCAGAAGGTTCCTCAATCCACTGGGTGTCTGGAACATACTCTGAAATACTGTATCTCTTTCTTTAGCCTACAAAGGGAGATTAAGATGCCTAGATTGGTGCCTAAAGGCACCAATAATGAATCTTTGTGCATTGCTATACCTTTATTTCAAGTTTCTCTGGTATTTGTTCAGAAAGTCTGTGCTGTATAATTTCTTTTTCAGTGGTACTGAAAAACCCACTCCATCTTTTATAAGATTCAGGCCAATATCTGTTCAAAATTAGAGTTAAAGAACTTCTAAAACTCCTAGAAATTGGTATTTGTTCATAGATGTTCTTTTCTCTGGTATCTAACTCATCAGATATATTGTAATTTACATCAGGGCTGATAATAAACCTTGAATGAGCAATGCTTTTGGATCTTCCATTTCACCTATCTGGTAAATAATTTTCTTACAGCTTTCTGCCAAGGAACACAGAAGCACCTCAGGCCTGTAGCTCTGAAATAATAGATACAAAATAATTTTGTCCAATTTCAGTGGACTTTTACCCTGGTCTCATTTCATAGAACCCTTACAAAAACCTATTACAGCTATTAAAACCTACTGGAGGAAGAAATGGCTTCTCTTCTTCACCTAGAAGATCTAGTGGAAATTCTTGAACAAGTAAAAGGGTTTGAATTGTTCTGTGTTTTATTTTCCATATCTGTGTCTTATTATTGGTGAACTTGACAAGAATTGTCTCTATATGTGTATATTTTAAAATTATATGATGATTCTGCTTGAAAAATTTGTCTAGGGAAATGCTTTCAAAATAAAAATAGTCTCCTTAAAATGGTATATTTATAAGGGCATTTTATTTAATTTTCTAATTTGTCAAGACAAATACTTGGCAGGTTTTCAAGCTGATTACAAGATTGTTACTGCTGGTGTTCTAGTGTGGTTGATCAGATATATTCAGTCACACCTCCTTTTTTGATATGCTATGAGTGCCAGTGAAAGATTGCAAGCGTTCAAAGTGTTGGTTTTCATATACTCTTATATTTATAGACTGTGAAAAGCACAAACAGATAGAAAGCATGTTCCTAATACATATGTCAGAGGATTGGATTTCTGCAATGTGTAATAGATAATCTGAGAGAGAACAGTGAGTGACAGAGTGGCTAAATAGCACACCAGAGAAACTTTAGGGAGTTCACAGCCAGGGAAGAATGAATCTAAACGCACTTAGATGTTGATTCCCACATATATGATGGGTAAGAGGGCTGCTCAGTAATACTGTGAATTTTATCCACTAGTAGCACATAATATCCCTTCAATCATGGGCTCGTGTAGCTAATTTTGAAGGAAGAGTGTGTTGATTCCCTTCCTTTCAGCAGAATGTCCCACCTGCTTACTGCACTCAACAGAAAAATGCTCAGTAACAATGTTGCCCTTTCTCTTCTCTATGTTTTGATCTAAAGATTTGAATAAATTTGCAAGTAGCATTAAGCCCAGGATACCTTGACACAGAATTTCACGGTAGTGACCACAGAGGTCGCTGGTACGGTTGTGCAGAAACTGTAAATAGTAGAAGACACTGACTTCGAATTTCATTAGATAATAGATAATTGTATCTACTTGAAGTCTTTTTCTGCAATAGAAATGGTCAGTAACTTAATTTTTTTTAAAATGTAAAGGGTAAGGGGTTTTTTAATTTGCTTTTTTTAAAAAAGATCATCAGTTTTACATGTTCTAAATAGCTATAGCCACAATTCTTAGTACTGCGAAAGCTGCAATTCAACACTATGACAAAGTGAAAACTCTCAAAAATTACCTCTTGAATTAAAGTCCTCTAGCTTATTTTTTCAGAGTAAAATCTGGTGTTGGTGGGTAGATCTTAACATTTTTTGTTAGCCTTATCTTTTAGGAGGCTAGAGTTTATACCAGCACATGATTTTTCAGTCAGCTACTCAAATAACTTTTGAATCAGCTTGGTTCAATTCGGCCAATTTGACAGAGGACTAGAAATCTCTTAGCTTAGTACACTTCTGTGAAAAACTGGCAGGGTGAAATACCAAAACACCAGTTAGTGTTCCCAGTTAGGAAAATTCAGGGAAGGTGTGATCTTAATATCCATTTTGTTTGGCAACAGCTGAATGATCAGACAGGATTAAGGAACCTGTGGATTAGTTGCTACATGTACTTTCTCTGGTCAGGGAGCTGAGGACATATCAGTTAGGACTACCTAGGGAAGTGGGGCAAAGAACTGGCAAATCTCTGGGAATATTACAGTGAGGGTACTCTAAGCAGAGGAGGTGGCTTAGTGTGCTGGGAAGGTGGTGATATGGGGGTGTCGTTTTTTTAGCTCCAGACAGCAACTAAGCACCTCGCTTGCTGGCAGAGTCTTGTGGGAAGCAGAAAAGGCCTTGACACTGTATGCACTGCTCTCAGCAATAACTAAAACACCCCTTAATTATCAATGCTGTTTCCAGCACAAATTCAAAACGCAGCCCCATACTAGCTACTATGAAGAAAATTAACTCTACCTGGGACAAAACCAGCACAAGGAGATATAAAACACAAATGCTAAACTTTATCAGTTCCTCTGCTTATGGGACAGCTTGACAAATTTATGCATTTTTTCTTCAAGGTGGACATCAAAGCAGCAAACATATGTTTGTTTAATTTAGGGATTTTTTTAAGGATTACATTACTCAGAAGTAGCAGATATACAAATATTGAATTTTGCATTTGACTAGACCCCAGTAAGAGAGCCATTTTAGCAATTTTGGAGATAAATGTGAAAAAAAAAAAAGCTTATGATTACACTCAAATAATGCAAGTATGCAATTCAAGACAGTTACTTCATGTATGAATTTGCAATTGTGTACTGATTAGATATATCTTTGTGAAAAAGTAACTTTTCCTGTAACCCAGTAACCACAGGGCAAAAAGACATATACATTCAAGTTAACATTGATTTTTTTCTAAGAGATTATTTTCGTGTTGGTACTGCTCAAAAAATAAATATAGGTGATGTGTACATATATGTCTCCCTTGCTGAAAAAATGTTTTGTGTATCTCCAGTGTCTTTTATATAAGAATTTCAAAGCTCTTCAACTAAAATATTATATTTTCATAAATGTCAGCCCTGGACAGTAGAGAAATTTTAGTGTCTTGAAATTTTAAATGAGGACTTGATAAAATGATATATTACTGAGGGTATCTCTGTCAGAGCAAGAATCTGTAACATACAATTTCATTTGCTATGTTTCACTGAGAAAACCTTTTCTTTACACACACCAATTCTTCGACTGTATTAATTATTAGAATCTTACATCTGAAAAAATGCATGTGGTGTTTTTTGAATAGTCACGTAGTTGCCAAGACAGGGTAATTGGTTAGGTCAGTCTTTGTGTGCATTTCAGCAATTTTGTGCATGTCATAGTGACATGTGTGGTTACATACATGCATCCTGGATGATCCTCATCATGCTGTATTTTTTACACCTTCAGCTCATGTAAAATAATGCCCAAGCTGTTCTTTGTATACACACAGACTACATAGGGCCAACTGTGATCTTCTGTTTATGTGCAAACTCCAATTTTTGTAGTAAACCTTTCAGAAATTAACATACACACTTTTGGCAAAGAAGTTACCTAGTAGTATCATGTACCTTGGTCCCAGAAGAGTAGTTGAATTCATATATTTTTGTATACTTCTCTGTGAGATGCATCCTGTGGTCAATAAGCAAGAATGGGCTTGCACTTACTTACTCCACTTACTTTTTCTTCTTCCCCAAAAGGAGGGATTAAGGAAGAAACTCTGACTGTAAAAAAATTATGACTGAAAAAAGAGTGATTCCCTACCCTCCCCAAATGTTTGAGAGAGTTTCCTGAATCATCAGCTGTACTTATGTAATACTGCTTAAGCAGTGAAGCAATGGGAACTTGTGTAAGGGAAACTACTTTTGGTAAGTAATGATAAATAACCATGACAAAATAGAAGCTGATACATACCTGAAAAGGGATCACAATATTGATTGTCTCACCCACTTTCTTCACCAGAGTCTGTCTGAGATGCCGTGGCAGCCAGAATTTGGGACGCTCTGAAGTTAAGCATTAATACATTAAATACAAAGCTCTTGATAATTTGCAACATTACTTATAGCACAAATAATGCAAAACACTGGAGAGACTTGGATAACTGTATGCATAAGAAAATTGTGGGAACACTGTTCATACTTTTAGGGAGCAGCTCCTTCTCAAAGTAGTTTAAAATGTATTTGTCTGGATAAAAATTTAGTATCAAGTCTCAGTTGTATATTTACAATTGAACATGTTTCAGTGGCAGCTGGATTTGTGAAACTGCATCGCATCTGAAATACCAAATTTGGGTGACTTCTGTTGGATATGAGCCTTCTATATGGACTTTGTTTCTTTGGAGAACTTTTTCAGTTCAGTAGAAAGGATGGGACAAAGGGTATATTGGAGTAAAAGAGTGGTTATAAATTATGATTTATCTATTGCTATATTGATACTGCAGCTCCTTGTAAATTGCCTTTTGGAGATATGTAAAGCAGAGCAACTGATGGATTTCCTTTATCTTTCTACAGTCGTTCAGTTACAGTTCTTACTTTAAGGTAGTGGAGTCTCATTGTAGCTTACTTTTTTCACTAAGAAAAGAAGTACTTTACCGTATTTTTTTTCATCTAGTCTCTGTTTCCTCTACCTCACTGGAAAGCTTTCTACGTTCTCCATGTTGATACTTATTCATTTCCCTGTCATTTACAGAAAGAATTTCTTAAGATAGAACTGGAGTGTCTGTCTTCATGACCATTTGGTATTGAGATGCATTACAACTTCATTTCATTTACACTGGCTCATTTTACTGTTAGTGAAACTCTGACAGACACTTTGTGTGAGCCAAGCTTGAGGAATCCACTATTAGCAACTCTTGATGTCTTTTGGACTCCAGTCAAATGAATTATAATCTACTGCTGTTGGGTGATACACAGGGTGTTAATTAATAATTTAGGACAATGAAGTAAATAGATCTCTTGCATTTTGCAAGTAATTTTGCAGTAATATAGCAGCTTTTCAAGCAGAGAGCTAAATATTAAAAAGTATGTTTCTTCAACGGTGACAGTGCCATTGCAAGAGGCAAAATGTGAGCATTTTGAAAGTAAGAAGAAGGATTTTATTTTGAAAGCTGTGTTTAGAAAGATAAGACCTGTGCCTTATAGTGATGTTCTCAGAGTCAGAAGATGTTTGGCACCCAGTCAAAGTGAAAGAACTGTTTGGGTGTTATTCTTAGATGAAGGCAGAATTTTAACCAGAGGAAATAAATGAATAAGATTTATTCAGTATATATACTCACGCAGGATCTCTTGAACAGTAACGGGCTCTTTTATTATTGCTGCTCCACTCTCACCAGCCAAGTTTATGGCCTTTATACGGAAATAAAGTTTGTCCCCCGTGACCAGGTCTTTAATCAGCGCAGATGTGCGCTCAGTTAGGCCAGGAAGTGCGGGAATCCATTCTGTAGCTGCAATTAGAGTATTTGCATGTTGTAACAATACTGATGCCTTGTTTGCAATTGAAAATAAATTTGTGTTAGGGTAAAATGAATTTAAATTGCAACACCACATTTCAAAGGGAATAAAATAAGTTGGAAAAAGAATTCTGGATCGAGTAGATGTGTATACACATGGAGTTAAGGAATTTCTACATTTTGTTATTCAAAATAGTTGAGGATGAGGGAATCATCTTTTGGTAGTTCCTTTGGCATTCTGTTTTATGAGCGTAGAGCTGTGGGACTTCTTGAAATTTATTTTCATTACAAAGGAGGAGGGAGAATTTTGGAAGTAGTTTTAGCAAGAAAGTGCAGCCTTAATTTAATTTTTTTCTTGGAATAAATATATCTCCTGTGGCTGTCCAAATGGATTGATGAAAGCCACATATGCTGAAAACAATAATAGAACACATAACTGTTGGAATTTATTATTTACTTCTCAACTGACACTGTAGAACAGAATTCTTAGTGCTTCCTTAGTTACTCTAATGCACAGAAATATGACTGAAAAATCATTCTTCTATGACAATGACATAGAGATTCTGGTAATTCCATAATGATATCTCATTAAAGACTATAAATTATTTCTGGATAATTTATACTCTGTAAACCCCCTAGCCTAGATTATATGGCAATGAAACCTGGTGTCAGGGAAAATTTCATTATTAAAGTGATTATAAATTTGTTGTTTGACTTTTATGACATAAATATGTTGTAGCGTCATGGTACATTGAGTATTGTACATATGGTGCTGTTACACTCTATTATCAGCACAAGTATTAAGTGAGGCAAGGTAACAGTTACTTTAAAGTTTGACTGATGTTATCACAGTCATGTTATTGTATTGGTTTTAAGGAATATGCAATTCATGAATGATACAAAATGCAATAGTGACATGGAACAACAAGATATTTTTGTATTACTTACCTGTTTTAAAGTTTATGATGATTGTGAAGATGACATTATGGTTGATGTGATTTTCAAGGTTTTACAGTCACACCGTAATAAGTATGGTGATGGTTGTCAAGGATGTTAGACATAGATTTGAGTTTCAATTTAATCATACTGGATTAAATGGTTAGGTTACTGGTATATTGCAGTGAAATTATTGCAATTGCAGTATTTTTAAAATGTTCAGTTGCTGCTGCCTTGTACCTGTCTTACTTACATCCATCTTTGCAGTATTCCACAATATAACCATCTAATCCTCCAGCTCCAATCCGCTCAGGAGGTCTCCACTTCAAGGCAACAGTGCTGTCAGAAACATCTTCCACTGTAAAGTGGGTTGGTTCACTTGGAGGAGCTGTAAGGAAATATGTAGAAGTAGATTCTGAGAAATAGCAATATAACTATGAGAACTGAAGGGCTATACATAGAGTGATTAACAGCTGATCTATAAACCACTGTCTGTTTTAATAAAATAAATCTAGCTGAAGCTCAGTTGTAAAGTGTAACGCCCAATACTTCACTTAATAGAAGCACAGCATGGGATTCCTATAATAGGAAGGGGAACAAGAGGTTAAGATAGTAGTTCCTATTCACAGATGCTCCCTTATGAGAAAAGCCACTGAAAAAAGACTTGTAGAAGGGAGTCAAATTGTCATCAGAAGTCTGCAGAAAAGTTTAGAAATAAGATTACATACAATTTGTATTCTGTACTTACACCCTGACTGTAATTGGACAAAATTCACATAGTCAGAGGGCCAAATTCATCAGTGCTAAATTTGACTTTACTCATTTTCCTTAACAGTGGAGAAAATGACAAAAAGTTACAATTACATTTTTACAGAAACATTAGTTCTGATTTGTGCATTTGCAGCAGATACACACTTGAGAAAAATATTTTGGGGCTGAAGAATTTTAATTTGATTTAGATATAGCTTTTTCATATCTCTTCAGAATGGGTGTATTGTGGTTCTTTATAAAGCCATAGTTCAGAAAGACCACTAGCTAAACTCAGTCGTCTTCAGCATGACTATTGTCTACTAATTGAAAAAACAATCAAGCCCTAACTTGAAAAGCCCTAACTTGAAAATCCAAAATACACACAATTGCTACTGTGAAATAATTGATTCCAAAAAGCAAACAGAAAGATAATTTTTTCAAAATAACATTTAGATTTCAGACCACAAAACTTAGTATACATGACATAAGAGCAATCATGTTAAAGAAAGGTATATTTGGCATAAACTGAATTTCTTTTGAATATAGATTTTACAAATAATAGATTTTACAAAGTAAGTTATATGAAGGTTTATAGATTGTGAAACTGTTTGAAATTGATCTTAGTTCCCAAAGTTATCGTAAAAAAAAAAAAAAGAAAACCCACCAAAAAACCAATCTCCAAAAATGCCACCCAGTTTCATTTTTGTAACTGTGTCAAAAATTTTCATATTCACATGGTAGCAAGGACAGCACACAGGAGGCAAATGCAGTTGGGAGCATACACAACCACACAGTACACGATCAAAACCCCAAACCTCTTCTCTGAAGCAGTAAGTGTGAACTTTATCCTTAAGCAAGTAAAACTCTGCCTATCCCATGAAAACTTTGGACCTTTTTTTCCAGTAGCTCCACTTGATGGTTCTTGTTTGACCTCTTTTGTTGCAGACCAGCCGTTGTGTGTCTGAAATCCAGAATTATGAGACCCTTCTTGCTGTTCAGCCTTTCCTTCTGACTCCTTCACTGCATCATCCGCTTTTACATTATCTCCTTCAGCAGGCTGTCCCCCTTCACTGATATTTGTAGATTTAGCAACTCTAGTCATTTTAATCTCCTGCTATTTGTGTTTTTGTGGGTCTTCTCCCTAAAGGTCTTAGCAAGTGGGTTTCCTGAGGACTCCTTTAGTTTGCTCCTTGCTCAGAGACTGCAGGAGACACCGCACTGCTGTGTTGGGAAGAATTATTTATAGAAAATCATTCCTCAAATATTTTCTTAATCAGCTATCCTTTTAGCTGTGGAGAGGGCTGGGATTAAGGGAGTACGGGGTGGGATACTGTGATATTTGCACCCATAAGGGAACGAGAGAAGCTGAGAGGGACAGGGAAATTTCTGTCAATTAGTTCTCCTCCTTTCCAGATCCAGCTTGACCGTCACACTTCTAATTTTAACAACTAAAAATTCATCAGCAATTTCATGAAACTGGAACCTCTGTGCTCTTCAGTAAGAGGAATGAGAGACAGAGAAGAGGAAGATTACAAAGGAAAAGGTTGATTAAATATAGAATATTGAGGTGGTTGATAGCCTCTTTCCTAACA
>NW_016690181.1:4283242-4310494 GCF_001604755.1 Lepidothrix coronata
GAAGATTACAAAGGAAAAGGTTGATTAAATATAGAATATTGAGGTGGTTGATAGCCTCTTTCCTAACACATTCTTTTTAGCTATAAGAGCAGTTGAAGAGAAGAGGTGAAAATTATCCTGTCTTGGTTTTGTCCTAGAAATAACCTGGAGTTGCAAAACTCACCAATTGGCATGAAGGGTTTTGAGGCAGGGCTTGGCCGGGACATGCCAATAGAATTCACAGCATAAATCCGCATCTCATAAACTACTCCTTCAATCATTCGCTTGGCTTCATAGGTTAGCTCTTTTAAAAGGTCAAAGTTCAGTCTCATCCATCGATAGCTCTTCTTCTTCTTTCTTTCTAAAATATAGCCTGGAAAGGATAGATGTTATTGTGTAAAAGAACTGCAAATTCTTATCTCATGCAGGAAAAAAGAAAACCCTTATAAGAGAATGAGAAATTGCCTGGAAAATTTTAAGATGAAGCATAGAGTTAAAAGTTAATTTTTTTTCTTGTATTCTGCTGCAATTCACTAATCTTGACTAACAGCACAAATTTCAAACAAAATATTAGTTAGAATAACAGTTTGACAATTCCTTTTTTTTTTAATGTTTTATCTAACAACTGATGCTAGATCTTTGTGTTCATTGTTAGATGGTGGAATTGCAGAGTGCAGAATGCTTCCCAGACCGTGCAGATCCCAGCTTCCTTCAACCCTACAGTGGAGTGAGACGTGGCCACTCACCATTTTTCTTGCTCTGATTTCCTTGGGAAGGAAAGTGAGCCTGTATGATAGCAGAGAACCAAGAGAGATGGCTGCACTGCAGAACAAATCTGTAGGACAGCTTAGTCTGTATGCCCGGAATCCAGGTCTTAGTACATCTGACTCACACAACATCCACAGCCTTTCCCACACTACCATGCTGTTTTTCAGAATGACTAAGGCCCGATTATGGGTTTAAAAGATAAACTTCTCATTTTCCAAAACTGACAATGGAATCTGTGATTCCTGATGCTTAATATGGAGGATGGTTGTATATCACGTTGGAAGATATTTTCCAGTTGACCTGCTACAAAGGACTGATCAACTGTTTCTTTCCATCTAGCTATATTAAATTTCTGCTGCTTCTCTGTGTTGCAGATAACGTGACTGGATCTGACCCATGTAGGCTTCTTTTAAACAAACTTTGCTTTGAAAGCTCTTCATCTTTTAACTACAGAATGAATAATCAGGGCATACTCTGAATAGTCATTTACACATGCCATTCACAC
The DNA here is from genome assembly GCF_001604755.1 of Lepidothrix coronata. Lineage (NCBI taxonomy): Eukaryota > Metazoa > Chordata > Aves > Passeriformes > Pipridae > Lepidothrix > Lepidothrix coronata. The sequence continues at coordinate 4,284,495 of NW_016690181.1, forward strand.
ATGTTTATTGTATATGTCTGTTTCTACTCATAGACTGCAGAGATCTGTACAGATGTCTGTAATTGCAATCAGCTACCACAGTATAAGTCTAAAGCAAGGACTTATGAATTGAGCTGTGTAGGGGAGTGATTCAATCCGTACTGCTCACCAATGTCATGGCTATCAACCTTGCAAATGTCCTTTTGGTATACCTGAGAAGTATGATTCACACTTAGGGTGTCTGAAGGGAGGTGGCACATATGCTGACATGCTGTAGGCACAGACACCATACATCAGCAGCCTTTTCTGTCTATGTTGAAGTACAAGAAGAGCATGGGAGTCTACATAATGTTTTGGGAAATGAGTGGTGGAAGTACCTTTAAGCTGACAGGTTGTATTATCGCTTCTAATGCATAAAGTTACTCCTGGCATGCTTGTTTTCTGTAGCTTTTAAACAGAGTTAAAAGCTGTAAGCAAAGAACTTGTGGTTCCTTTGATATGTTCCTGTTTTTTTTGTCTCTTCACCAGGGTCTATGAGACTGAGAGAAGTTTCATCAACTCAGTCTCTGTTTTTCTACCATTTTAGATAAACAGTTTCCTGTCAGAATGGAGATATTTCTTCACTGTAGCATACCAGAACTGCAATTAAAAAAAAAAAAAAGGCAGAAAGGAGGTAAAATGACAATACTGGTAGTGTTGCTGACACTTGGTAAAGCAGATTATTTCCCCAAATGCACAGAATATGTGAGAGATAAAGATACTGTTTTAGTAATACAAAAATCACACAAAACCCCATGAAAGGTGAAGATGGGGTGTGAATTTCTTTTTTATGTCTGTTCTGCCTACAATGCCATCTGTATCAATATGAAGACAGATAAGAATGCATATGCCTTTTTTCCCCTTGCCTTTTTAACTTGCTTTTAAAGCTATGTTTGAATGGACAGTGCTGCATCTTGGGTTTTCCTCTCCCCCCTGCTGCAGGGGTTTTATTGTAGCTCTATTGGTAGTGCAGTCCTGTACTGACTGAAGAAACTCCCTCAGGTAGTGCAAAGGGTCATTAGTGGAACAATAACAAAATCATTCCTTTGACAGTGAAAATGAAACAAAGAACTTTCTAAAATATGTGCTCTGAAAACTCTACAAAACAAAATCATGGGCTTTGCATAGTCAGTGAGGTGGGTTTGGCTGTGGTAATGGGACAGCTATTGGTATGTATCTTTGCACACAATAGTTTAAATTGCTAACTTCTTGCTTGCTTCTGTTCAGAACAGATGAAACCACAATGGACTGGACTGGCCCAGCAATACCTTGTTTATTCCTGCACAGATAAATTCTGTTGAACTAAATGAGACTGATCTTGTGGAAATTAATGAAGTACAAACATCCAAAAGCAAATACAAACTCCTCTCTTCCAGATAATATGCAGGAGATTAAAAGAATTTTAGAGAATTTCTAGCCCTGACATCTCCATGGAAGTCCATAGAGCTTTCAGTGTACTTTTTTTAAAGAAACTCAGACATCTTTATTAAACAAATTGCTAGATATGGACTACACAGGAATTTTTTCCCCTAAAATTGTTCAAGACCCTACATTATTTTATTTTTCTTCTGAGGATCACAGAGAGTTTTATCTAAAACTCTCCATGCTCTGAGCAGAACTTAAAATAGTGTCAGTAATATTCTTTATTGTGCCTGCTCATTTCCTGCATCGCATGATAACTTTGCACTCTAGTTTCTAGCACAGATTTTAAGGTCCTTAAAATGATCAAAAAGTGTTTAATGATGCATTATTTTGTATGAAATAGAATTATGAAGTAGTTTTCCACTAAAAAACATGTATTGCGTGCTTTGAGATTGCAGATGTCTGGAGCTGATGACTGAGGCGGCCAGAGATCTGTTTGATATTTGATAGGTAAGTACAAAGGCCTGTGTACTGGCGTAAGATTTCTATCTTGAATGAGAATGTTTAGCTTTAACTATTTTTGATAATCAACTTCTTTTTCTGTGGCAACTTATTCGCTGAAATACTTCTCTGATTCAAACTGCACAGGTAGGGGGCACTGTCTCCTCAAAATTGAAGAGCCAGAACCTAGACTGGTTTGAAAGTTAGACACATCAGAGTAGTTAGTGTCTGAGGGTCAGCCTTCCTAGAGTGAGTAAACACGGAGAATCCTTCTGTGCCACTTTAAAGGAACAGCAAAAAGTATAGGCAAAGCTGCAGGAGACTTAATATTTTAGGACTTCTTACCAAGTACTGGTTGCCCACCATCATACTTAGGAGGTTGCCACTGCACAGTACAGTAATCTTCTCCAATGTTGCTGATTGTGGGAGCTTCTGGAGGGTCAGGAACATCTGAAGAAAGTATGAGAATGAACGAGAGTTGTTATTGTTTCAATTTCTTTATACAAGTAAATTAACTATTTTTCTTTAACACTTATTTTTTTCCTGTATAACATTGATCCAGTCACTAGTGGTGTCCCCCAGGAGTCAGAGTTGGGCCCAGTCCTGTTTAATATCCTTAATGATGATCTGAATGAGGGGATTGAATCTATCATTAGCAAATTTGCAGATGACACCAAGTTGGGAGGGGTGTCAATCTGCTGGAGGGTAGGAAGGCCCTGCAGAGAGGCCAGGCCAGGCTGGATTGATGGGCTGAGACCGACAGCAGTATGAGGTTCAACAAGACCAAGTGCCAGCTCCTACATTTTGGCCACCAGAACCCCATGTGGCATTACAGGCTCAGGGGAATAGTGTTTGGAAAGTGGACAAGTGTAAAAGGACCTGTAGCTGCTGACTGACAGCAGCTGAACTTGAGCTAGTGGTGTGCCCAGGTAGCCAAGAAGGCCAATGGCATCCTGGCCTGTATCAGGAATAGTGTGGCCAACAGGACCAGGGAAGTGATTCTTCCCCTGTACTCAGCACTGGTGAGGCTGCACCTTGAATCTTCTGTCCAGTTCTGGGCCCCTCAACTCAGGAAGGACATTGAGGTGCTGGAGTGGGTCCAGAGAAGGGGAATGAAGCTGGTGAAGGATCTGGAACCCAAGTCCTATGAGGAGCAGCTGAGGGAGCTGGGGCTGTTCAGCCTGGAGAAAAGAGGCTCAAGGGAGACCTCATCACTCTCTACAGCTACCTGAAAGGAGGTTGTAGCCAGATGGGATCAGTCTCTTCTCCTAGGCAACCAGTGACAGGACAAGGGGATATAGTCTAAGGCTGCTCCAAGGGAGGATTAGGGTTGACAATCAGAAGAAATTCTTCACAGAAAGGGTGATTAGATTTTGGAATGGGCTGACCAGGGAGGTGGCGGAGTTACCATTCCTAGAGGTATTTAAGGAAAGACTGGATGTGGCACGTAGTGCCATGATCTAGTTGAAAAGGTGGTGTTGGGTCATAGGTTGGACTTGATGATCATAGGTTGAACTCGAGGTCTTTTCCAACCTAAGTGATTCCCTGATTCTGCGATACAGCATTGTCAGATAGCAACAGTAGGTACAACTGAGAATGTATCAACTTAGTCTAAAGAGAATCCTACTCTTTCGTGCTTTCTTTAAATACCAGTGATTATTCAGCTCCCTTTTTCTTCCCAGAAATAATGAACTTTTTGCAAAAATATAAGGTAATGAGGTAATTCTGCTCCGTAAGATGAGCCTTGCTTCAGGGTTTCTTATTTTCTCTAGAATAAACGTTATAAAATACAATGACTGCATGTCTCACATATTTTGTCACTTTGGAGATATTCATAGTAAATATCCTGACTTAGAATTAATAAAATAAGGAAGGAGACTTAGTATTCACCAAGCAATTCTAAATTTTAATACTGTAGGTGCAAGTAATTTTCTTTTATCATTTCTAATGTGCTTATAACCCAGCCTTTTGTTATGTGTGCCAGGGTATCAGCGAATTAAATATTATGAAAAATTTTTAGAAATAACTGACTCAAAATCATATTCCTCCCAGCTCTTCTGTGACTTATTGAAGTGTCTGTCAATCTGTTTGTCTTCCATCAGATACATAATGTTTCTTTATTCCATTAACCGTTTACTGCTTATAGAATGAAGTAATCTTTGCTTAAAAACGTAAACCACAACAAAATGACTAGAAATTTTTCTTATCTCAGACAAGCATGAAGCATGTACTTTAGAACAGAATGTCATCCATAAAATGATAAGATCACCTGAAACAGGAAATACATGGATTACTATTGGGAGTTGCTCTCTTAACTTTTCACACAGAAGGCAACTACCTCTGAAAAAATACTTCTGCCAGATTTATGATTGATAATGTTCCTCTTTTTACAATCTTTTTCAGTTTTTCTAAACCCAAGGTCAGAACTTGTCTCAGTTTTAGAGAAGGATGAGTTTCAATGAATTGAAGATGCTTTCATGCTCTGTTTGCTTCTTTCCTTCACTTACCAATAACTTTGACTGTGATATCAGCCTTATCTTCTCCCACTGGATTCTTAAGTATAACTCTGTATACTCCCTCATCTTCCTTTTCTGCTCCTTCAATGATGAAGACACAATGGTCTTCATGTATCTCCACACGAACTCTGCCTTCAGATTCAAACAGAAGCTGTGGGCAGTGAAAGTAACAGATAAAATCATTTAAAGTTTTTTCTGGGACAGCCTGATGACTCTGTATGTAAGCTGGTGAAAATCTACAAATCATTGAATATTATAAAAATTATTGACAAGCTATAATGCTTTTCAAGTTCTATTTGCATGTAGAAGAGAAAAATATAGACTGGTTGGCTCTCATAAATAATAAAATTGGTTCTGAAAGTCTGTGGGTTGTTAAGATTCCCACAAACCCAGTTACGTTTCAAAGAAGTTATTAAGTACTTCCACAAATTCCTACTGGGGATAGTTGCTAGCATCACTAGAAACTAGAGTTTCATAGATAACAGTTGGGTACCATGTAAATTAAAGAAAGTTTTTTAAAAAAAATTCAAATGGTTGAGCAAACATTCCTGATCAACAATATCTATATTTGGCACCAGATAATATTGATTTGACCAATTTCTCTCTAAAAAAATTATCATGTTTCTTGTAACTGTTAATGGCATCAGTGTGATTTCTGCCACTCAATAATGGCATATGGGGAAACTTTCTACTCCTTGCTAAAGTCTAAACATAATGATCACAACTTTGTTGTAGATATGTAACACGCTCCTTTCTTCTTAATGTGCCTCTGTATTTTTAGTCTTATAACAAGAATATGTGTCCAAATATTGACTAGTACAGCAGAATCCTAACCCTGAGAATGGTTTATTGCTGCATAATAAATGTAAAATATTTTTGACTCCATCAAAAGAGAAGTTACTTAGCACAACAATGAAAGTTGTTGAAAAGTGAGTCCTCTATCACTGCACTGTAGTCCACTCTCTTGACATTGTCATCTTTCCATGTGTCCTGTAAGCTTTTGTCCTAGTTATTTTTCTTCTAGCTATTATTGAAGCTTGCAGATTAGTGGGAAGAAAAAAAGATAAACACTCACAAATAAATTTAAAATAATTTTCAAATTACTGCTTTGATTCCTTGTAATGCAGCCATCATGTGATGACGATTAGAAAGATTTCCTTAGTCAGCACCTTACTCTAAAATTACTCACCAAATCTCGTGTGTCCAGTCAAGTCTTTAGCAGTTACCATTATGAGGCAGGATGTTGGGTCTGATATGCTATTTGATTCACCAGTTTTAATATCTACTGACCTTAATTTTGTTTCCTTTTGAATATGGCTTTTTATCTGGAAAACACTAAACATGTTTGTGCATCTGCATAAATAATAAGGAACTTACCTTATTATCAGTATTTAAATCACTGCCATTTTCCGAGGGAGCCATGGAATCATCATTGATTCGAACTAGGTCACTTTTCTAGATAAGCAAAGAAACCACAGAAAGTCAGCTAAGTCTGAGCAGAATGGTAAAGCTGTTTCTGCAGACAGAGAAGAGTCCATAGGTTTGTTAGGGAGATTGAATCTGGAGGTGTGAGAAAAACGAAGAGAAAAGTGAGGCAGCAAGCAGACCTGGGTAGGAAATCTACCAATACAAAAGTAAAAAGCAGAAACGGAGAAAGTTGTATCAGAATGCAGTGAATTAAGGAAAGTGTAAGTCATCAAACCCAAATCTACAGCTTTACAAAGAAAGATGCATGACATTCCTTCAGTAGAGTTGTAAATGGTTGTGAATCTGTCTGTGTCCTCTGGTACTCATTACTCGTCTTGGGTAACTACACAAATAAAAGGTTACTCCTTTCTGTAAAATTGGTATAGTAATTTGATGTAAATATTTTAACACTCATAAGTACAGTCAGCTCTTTAACACACATCAAACCACATCTTCTGAAGCTGTGCTACTGTTTGTTTAGAATTTCATTAGTAAGTATATGTTACACATCCTTCAATCAAGACTGACTGCTTTTACTCCTACGTTGAGACCTCACACTTTAGAAATTATGCTGGATAGGGGTTGTCTGATACCCAATCATCATTTTACTACAGAAACTTCTATATAGAAGAGTCAGTTCCTTGGGTTTTTTTGTTTGTTTCCATACTAATTCTGCATTGCAGAAAAAAAGTCCTAAATGTTATTAAATATGCTAACCTGAACAAAGAATGTGGTACAATCATGAAGAAATAAGATTGGGAGAATTAACATAATTGGCAATATTATTTTCTCTATATGTATGCCTATGGAAGTATAATGATGCTATAGAATATTATATAAAGTATTTCTGGTTTGTACTAGTTATAGCTCAAGAGCCCACAGATGGTGAGGAGCAGGGGTATTCTGAGATAGCCAGAAAGGATGCTCACTCAATGTTTTGAGTCTAGCTTCTAAATTCTTTCTCTAATGTTTTGTACTTTCTTTGATAAGGTAAATAACAAGTGTCCTCTCTTTTCATTATACCAAATTCAGTTTTATACTAGTAGTCTGCTAAGATGACATTCTCTTCACAGACTGTAGGATTCTTGAGAAAGATTAAAAAAAGAAGCTGCCATCTCCAGAACATATCTATTCTATCAGGTGAAGGTGATGGGGTGACTCATCATTTATTTATTTTTCTCTGAAGTAAGAAGAGAATAAATGTATGTGGTATCCTACTGTCTGCATGGTACATATGTCTAGTCATATATAATCAGACCCCTTTTTTGGACTGAAAAAACAAGGAACAGTTCAGAAAAAGAACAGTTCAGGATGAATCACAAAACCAGCTAAATCTCAAAAAGCTGCAGTGCAGATATTTAATTTTTTTCTTGAGGTTTAAAAAAATAAAATTGGAAGGAAGATGAAAATACTTGTAAATAAGAATTGTAAATCAAAATAAGATTTGAGAAAGAAAAATGAATTTCTGTTGTGATTTTCTTGCCTCAGACATTGCGTGAAGTTACACCTTACCTTGTTTACTTTCTGCCAGATGACAGTAGGTGTTGGATCTCCTGATACGGGAACATCCAACCTCAGTTTGTTCCCAGCCACTACGACGATAGTGTCAGGGGATTGGCCCAGACAGTCGAGGTGGATTTTGGGGGGTTCTGTAGCAAAGGCAGAGAAAATAAGTTTTAAATACAGTTTGAGTATTCCATATGAAATATTACACCCCAGAATATTAATATATTAAATTATTAATAAAAATACTGCTTATTTTTGCTATTGAAAACATTCTTACTTGCATATAATTAATGGCTGCTGTTCTTACCTTCTCTTGGTACAAAATCTATCTTGACCTCTGGGGGAAAGAAAAAGAGGGGAGGAGTGAGGAGAAATAGATCAGAAAACAGAATTTACATAGCATTTGCACCCAGAAAGTAATTTTAAAACTGATTAAAACCTCATAAGGCATATTCATCAGCAGATTTGTGCAATAAACTGGAAAACAGGCTCTGTAAAACAATGTGATAATGATAACACAAAATAACAAGGAAAAGCAATGTGCCTATATTGAGGTATCAGGAAAGAGATTTGCATACTCTTGCCTGGTATAAAAATAATTGATGTCCTCATTTTATCCCTCCAGAATTCCCATTACATGTTGTAAGATAACTTACCCAAAAACTGAAGCTTGGCAGAAAGGTTGTAAGCAAATCCTTGAGGAATAAAGGAATAATCAGCTTCGTCCTCTGGTGTTACATCCTCAATAGTTAGTTTATGGATTCTGGAAACATGAACAAATGTATTCCATTCCCTTACCTTACCTCTCCAGGAGAAACAGGGCTATGTCAAGAGATAAGGTGGAAGCTATAGGATTTTCACAGACATTATTATTTCTTCTTCCTTTGCCCTGACATCAAGTCAACAACCACTAGGGTTGTAGACTGCTCTGCTTTCAGTATTAAAGCAAATCCGTATCAGCATGTTGTATATAAATGGATTTTTCTTGCCAAGGTAGATGCATAGATGAGTCTGAAGAGAGGAAGCAGTTTCCCTGCTTTAGTCCAGTCCTTTACTATTACAAGGGCAGTTGTAGCACTGCTGACTGGTTTCATTTGATCAGATCATGACAACAATAAACTCTGAATAAACAAACTAAAAAGTGGTGCTCCATCCCTGTATTATTTTAATTTCAAAATAGAATACAGAAAGGAGTACCAAGGAAAATTTCACGTATCATTTAATGCTTGTGTATCTTCTGAATCTTCTTGGTCTCCATTTCCAGTAGTAGTTAGACTGGTAGGAAACTTGAGCACAGAATTGCACAACTGTATATGCTAATATAAACACTAGTTTTTCTGTAGGGCTTACACACATGCACTATCTTAATCTGCCTGCTAAACACTACTGCTAGTTTAAAACCTATTAACCATTTTTTTTCTGGATTGTTCCATGAAAACCTAATGCAAACTAAGATTTACTTCCACTGATATGCCACTGATGCCATACATGTAAAACACACCAACTCAGAAAGGCTACAGCACACATGCCAAAGCAAGTCTGTCACTAAATGTTGGTTGCATATGAAACTTTTTTCCTTTTATCTGAAGCCAGGACAAAGTCTCATTTTATATTCCTATCCCCTGAGATAATTGCTCCTATGGATTGCAATGCAATACCTAAGCCTGTACCTGATTTCTGAAACGAGACTAACCTGCCAATATGGGAGATCTTTATCCTTTCATCTGGGACCACCTCCTTTCCATTTTTCAACCAGATTCCTTTCACGTTTTCATCAGAAACTTCACACTTGAAGACTGCCTGGTCACGTGCCTTCACTGTCAGGTCCGCAATGCTCTGATAAACTTCCAGCTTTTTCTCTGATATTGTGAGAATAATCGATACACGCATAAAAAGTCAGAATAGCGCAAGAGTAGATAGTGTGGATTTACTGAGCAGAAAAGGCAAGGGGTGAGCAAGCTGTTTGTGGAAGGGGGAAATATGAAGGGAAATACACAGCATGCAAGGCTTTAACAGGACACATAGCTTAGCACCTGTTATTATCAGAGTATCTGTTACATCCGGCACAGAAGTCTGAGTTCTCCTTGAGGCCTTTATGCCTCAAACCCTATGCCCCTTATTACGTCTTCTTTTTCCCTGGCAGGAGGATTATGCTATCTCTATGCACTATCCTGGAGAAGGTTACCTTTTGCCCGTTTTAGATTTTAAGCTTCTCTGGTTCTATGATATTCCCGGTGCCTACCTTGCACAATTAGTTCAGCAACCGATACCCCACCATTGGTCTTCACAGTGTAGTGTCCACTATCCTCCTTGGTTGACTCATTAATAATTAGATACTGTTTTTTTCCGTCTTTCTTGAATCGGTATTTGAATGTTTCTTCTCGTGTCAGTTCAATTCCATCCTTTTCCCTGCAATGCCAAATAGTGCTGAGTCATTTTTCTATGGTTTAAAGAGGAAAGTAAGAGTCAGCTCAATGTTACTAGAGACTGGAAGACACAAGGTAAAACCAATCTTTGTAGCATTTCAAGTTAGCAAAAAAAGAGTCTATTGGAACCAGAGCAACTCTAGCTTGACCATCAGTTTTCACTAGGTATTTGACTTCTGGTTCAAGAGAGTTCACCACAATGTATTACTTGATTGTTACTATTTATATCCTACAGATAAACATGAAAGTATGTTAAATGCTTTAGAAGATACAGGGATGAAGACACACTTCACCAGCAGGGACTTTACTATCTTAAAAGCTGCCATAAGGTAAATGGGTCTTGCTGGGGAAATTACCTAAAAGTCTTAATTTTCCTGATATGAATAATAATTTTTGTAAATTCATGGTTTGTGGGCATCAGTAAAAGTAGAAAATTTTAAGATGGATTCAAATGAATGTGTATTTTGAATTTTGTTGTTCTTTCCATTCAAAGATGCCACAGTATATTTTATAAGACTTTACTAAACTAAGCTTCACCATCCAGCCCAGGAGGAAATTTAATTATTGTAATTTCCAATCCTCATGAAGGGAAATGCACAGGGAATATTCATGCTGTTTAGTCAAGGTCATACAAAAATACATAAGATGTTTCAAGGGTTTCCTGTTCCTAATCCTAAATAACATAAACAGGCTACAAGAAAATAACTTGTAATTTCTTCATTTTACTAATTTCATAGAATTTTATAATTTTCATTATTATCTGAATATATTTCTATGATGTTGCTTGAATATTGCTGCAGTTTGTAAATGAAAAAGGTTTTCTCTTTGAAACTTAGTCACATGGAAAAATAAACAGAAAAGATGTATGCTTTTAATAAAGTAAGAATGCTCCTTCTATCTTGTGTCATTTCCTTTGTTTTTTACCAGTGACTATTCAGCCTAACAAATGAACTTACAGTATAGGAAATTGAAATGCTACTTGGGGACTCATTAAAACACTAAAGCTCTAATTTCTAGGTAGTTGTATGCAAGAAAATCTTCTACCTCTGTTAGTCTGCTAAAGTAAATCACATGATCAAAACTTTAGGCAGAGACAAGAATACTACAACTTGTGACTTAGATGTACCTGCTGCAACTGCATTTCAAAATACCTACAGGTTACTCTCTCCTAACTGTTCATTATAACACAGCTTATTGGAATTTATGGTTGCTTTAGTAAAAGACTGGTCTCCCTTCCACGTCACGGAACAGCACTAGTAAGGGGAGGAAACAGAGGATGCCTTTAACAACCACTTGAAATGCAGGATAATCTTTTCTCTTCGTTCCTCTTCAGATAAGAGCCTGAAGCCGCATTTGACATGCTCTCCTAAGGCTCATATTGTGATTCATGCAGGATACTTCTGAAACAAGTGCTACAATGCAATGTATAAACCTTTGCTGAACTGCTGAGAATGGACTGTGATCTCAGAGTTCAACATGCTGCTGTGGCAAAACCAGGCATGTGTACCGTGGCTAGAGTTCCAGAGTTGAACTTGTAAATTTATTTCTTGGGGGTCTATTTTGGTATGTGGCTCATGAAAGACATGAGTGTTCTATTCAGCCTTTAGTAAGAAAGAGTTCTATTGAAATATTCTCTAAATAATGAAAATAGACTGTCTGTAATGATTAGTGTCTTAAATCCCTGGGAAGGGAATAGTATACTTACCTTCTGTTTGTTTTGCTAATGACCAGGACATTGCTGATGTAGAGTGTTTGCAGAGGTGTGTAGTGACCAATAGAGGAGTGATAAAACTGTAAAATCTCAGAAAAGAACTCCCAGATATCACTTGGCTTAAAATAAATACACTGTTGCAGTGAAAAGCAGATATTACCTTAAGTGTAATATTATCTCTTTAAGGTAATACTACAGGTCTTCCTTTGGCAACTGGAGCAATGAAGCATAAGAATCTGTTTATATTAAATTATAAATGGAGGATTATATAGAATCATAGAAGTGTTGGTTTAAAGACCACCATAGGCAATCTGGTCCAGCCTCACATTTGAAGCAGAACAAGTGCAATAATAGGTAGATCAGGCATGGTTTAATCTATCCAAGTCCTAAGCATCTGCAAGATCAGATATCTGTTCTCAACTCTACAGCTCAATGCCTCTTTGTCTGGAAATGCTTTCCTATTTCCTCTTTGGATTCTAAGGATTAATTGGTTAATGTCTTCTGAAGTATCACTGATGGAGGTACTATGTGATAATTGGGACACTCAGATTTATTGTTATACATCACTAAGGTTTGTAGCTGAGAAGATGATAAGATGATATATATCCAGCATTCAGAGATAGAAAAATCAGGTCAAAACTATGTATTTTATTACATCTTTTTCTTAAAGAATTACATAATTTCCAAGACCATCTGAAGTTTAGGAAAAACTGTTCCATCGTACCTCATAAGAGATGTAATAATATGAAACCTTTCTGGGTGATCAAGAGAGCATTCTTTCCTGATTACTATGAAGAGATCCACATAAGAAATTCTCCAAGCCCTAGTCTGATGGCCGTGCCTACCCCTTATTTCTGTCTTGTGCAAATCACATAATTGCCTTTGTTCATGTGCTTGTGATTTCATATTCCGGGTTTAAAGGGTGCAAGAGCTCCAACAGGTGCTCTGAGTTAGTGCCTGTTACTTGGCTTAAGCTATTGAGCATTTCCCTAAGGTGCCATAAAATTGGAACTCTTATCTCCACACTGTCTTTCTTGTTTTCCCTGGATACTTTGCTGTATAAAATACTCCCTTTTGTTGCCAAAAAGCATTGACTGAGTCTCACATAATAACACCAGTAAAATACAGTGTAAATATCTAACTTCTCAGTTTTCTGTTGCCATGATTTGATGAGTTTTTCTGACCACTTGCTGTATTTCAGACTGAGACAGCTGGTGCTTTGCCCGTGTCACACCAAATACCTATCCCACAGATATCAGCTCTGCAAGATGTATGGGAGTTGTTCAAAGGCATAGGATCAAAGTGTGGCAGCTGCACTGTGCTCTGAGAGGAACTGATCTGGCTGTCCCCATCTCTTGTGACCAGGCATGTGGAAGCAGTTCCTGAACAATAGCATGTGGGTGCCTGTGCATGAGGCTTTAATAGTGCAGTGCATACGCTGTACTAGCTCTTGGGATCTATTTAAATTCTCAGTTCCTTCCTTTTGGAGAGCAGATCACTAGTTGGCACTTTCCAGGAATGTAATGGGCATTGTGAGAACGCTTGATAACCATGTGCCTGAAGCTGTTAACAAGCACAAGAGAATTCCGTCTGGTAGAGAAATGAAGTGAGAACAGTGTGCATAAGGCATGGCATGTGAGACCTGCTTGCCATGCCTGCCCAAGCAGCATAAACCTTCCAGCTTCTGCTCAGTTGGAATGCCCAAGAAAAAATGCACTCCGCGGTCTAAATGCTTGTCATCTTAATCCATCTCACTGTGTATGCATAATGACTGGCTTTGCAGGACTGCCACAACAGATACATTCCCTCTCTGTCTCAAGAGACACTAACTTTTTATCTAAGAAAAAATACTTAAAAAACCCAAAGACTTCACTGCAGTGGAGAAGACCAGAAGATTCCACAAAGTACGGCAAACTCATCACAACACAGATCTGCTTAGTCTGGGCAATAGACATTACTGAAGTGTAAACACTGAACAAGAAATTATAGAGACACTATAAAATACCTATACCAAATTTGGTTTTTGTGTCATATTTTTGCCTCTCAGTTCCTTCTCAATGTTTGACATATAAGAGGAGGACCAATCTTGTCCTCTTTTCCTTAAAATAATTGTGTAGGATGCCTTCTCCCTTTTTGTTCCACAAGTCTAGTCCACAAACACTGATCTTGGAATGTCCCATGGAGGGATAAGGTTTCATGTTGGTTTGGGGTTGTTTTTCTTCTACTCCCTTACCATTTCACAGTAGCTCCTTCCTCAGACACTTCACACTCAAACTCCACTCTCTCTCCAACCATCACCATCTGGTCCTCCAGTGGGTGAGTGATCAAGATTGGAGGTTCTGGAAACAAAGATGATTTTATTAAAACAGTATTCTGAAAGGTTGGCGACCAGAGGTAGATTTCACCACTCTGTACTCCACAGGAAGAGCCCCTAGCCAAATATATGGTGATGCTCTCTGTGTTGGAACTTAAAAATTTACTATGCCAGGTAACATTATCAGAATTTTCAAATGACCTTCTGGTTTTTGCTTCATGAGTCAAAATAAAAACATAGGATTAATCAGTTTTTATATATATTCTGAAATTATAAACTGGAGGTATTAGTTTTCTGTACTATTTGATCGGCTTGTAGAACTTGAGGTGCATGCTTATCTTGAGCAGAATCAAATATTTGAAATAAGTTTCTAGCACTATGGTTGAGAAGATGTAAATCACTTTCCAAATGAGAATTAATGGTAATTGTCACTGTGCTTTTACAGGGAAAATTTTCCTTCATCTAACTGTGAGAAAAATATCTACTTCAATAAATCTCAGAATTTGTTGATTTTTTTTAATGTTTGAGAATTTCCTTTCCTACGAGATTAATCTGAGACTAGAGAAGGTGACAGTAGTTCAATGCTAAATGTTAGGGGAGATCTCTTTTCTCTTTTCTTTTGCTTCCATTGCTCACCTTTTACAAATAGTTCTGTGAAACTCTTCTCATCCCCTACCACACATTCATACGCTGCATCGTCGGCCAGAGAACAATGGTTTATGGTCAGTATTCTCTTATTTCCAACAGCCTCAAAAATATATCTGAAAAGAGAATATAAATGTAATTATCAGAAAAAATCCCTCTTGGATCAATATCTTCTCCTGCCTGGCAAAGAAAAAGATTCCTACTATTTTTCTGACGTCAGTGGCAAGGTGCCTTAAGACTTGAGCCCTTATATCCCTGTCCTGGTGCAGTGGGCATCAGTGGTGTTTGACCAACTAGCATAGGAAATTTTGGAAAATACAGGTGTGAGAAATACAAACCCCTTTGAACAATGCTGAATGGTCTTCTAAGACCTAGCCTGACTGCCATTAAAAATAGCTTCAGCAAAAATAATTGGAAATTGCTTTTGCAAACAAGTTACGCTGAAGTATATCCCATATCATGAGAAAGTACTTTTGAACTCTGGATATACACAGAAAAATCAGAATATAATCTCAGTACTTACTTGCTAAGTATGTAGATGTAAGCATCCAGTTCCACATGCAGATAAATAGAGCAGAGGGAAGAAAAAGAAAAAGTCATGAGAACAGCAAACTGCCTCTGAGCCATAGCACCATATAGATTCTTTCTCAGCTCCCATTTCTCCCTACTTTATTCCTTTCTTTCTAAGAAAAACTAGTTTTTCCACTTTGTCCAAGATGTAGCTCATTCCTTTTTTGATTTCTCGTATTTCTAATTTACCTGCCGCTCACTTGGATTTCTTGTCCATTCTTCAGCCATTTCACATCAGCATCTGGATTGGCAACTTCTACCATTAATTTAATCTTTTGCCCTTTGTCTACTTGGTAAGCTGGATCCAGTTTCTTGAGGAATGCTATGATGAAGAATGATTAAAAAAAGCATCTTAATAATTTTTATACTTAAATTTTTTTCTCATTCTGTGTTATAAAATAAATCTTTATTCCTTTTCCTGTTGCTTACCGTCATCTTAAACCTTCCCCACTTTCTGCATCACTGTTTGAATTTTTACCATTTTTGTCTGTTCTTCATCCTGTGCTGTTTTCTGTTTTTTCCCTTAACACAGGATGAAGAGCATGTGTTATAAACTAAAATAAGCAGAGTAGAATATTCTAAATGAGATGTGAATATGTACTTCAACACATCCTAAATAGAGTTGCAGCTACGTCTGCCCACGTAGGAAAACGATACTTGATCTCAGTACTGACGAATGGCAGTTTACCTTCTGTGTTTCAGACTTTTAAAACTAGTTAATTACAAAAAGGCAATTAATACTTCACAGGACTAGAAAAGGCTCAAGAATTCCAGATATATCATACCAATGAAAATTAAATTCTTTGTATTTATCACTGATACCTGACATACTGATCAGTTTTGGTGGGTGGAAGCAAGTAGTGGATGTTGTTGTTTTATGTTCAGGGAAATATAAGGGGCCAAGCTGAAGAAACTAGTGAAATGATCACATACAGTATATATCCAGAGTTTCAGAACAAGGTACCTCAGAACTTTGGGCTTAGCTTCAATCTTTGGTAATCAGCATTTCATATGAAGACTGTGTGACAACTGGAACAGGAAACTCCTATTTCTCATGCTCTTGTATCTGGCTGCTGTCCAGCTGATGTTAACATTTGGAAAACTCCCAAAAAGGAAGACATGAACTCTATATTTAGAATAAATACATCTCACCAACCTGTGCTTTTTTTCTCTTCCTTCTTTATGCGTTTGAGGCGCTTCAGCATCCCACGCAAATCTGTGATACCATACTGAAAAGCTATTTTCTCATATTCAGTAGGAGGAGCTTTCCTTAGGATGTCCCAGACATCAACATCAGACTGTGATTCAGATTTTGCTTCACCTCTGCAGAAAAGGATTAGTGTCTCTGAGTGCCACTGTTAAGAGTATTTAAAAACAGCTCTAGGCTTGGCAGCTACATATTGCCTTGATGAAGCCATTTCTTCTTCTTAAAAAAAAATTAGCAATCTAACTTTTTACTATAGTATTACCTAAAATAATGAAATAAAATTGGAGATTAGTTTTACTTATGTTTATATATACAGTGATTAAAATTCAATTGCTGTCCTGAAGTGTTTATTTCTAACAACCAAAACTAATAAATTTTAACTTCCCTTTAAACCCACTAGAAAGAATCACAGATTATTAAAACATTTATCACTTGTTGTAAAGACAGTTGTTGGGTATAGTAAACTATAAAACATAAAAAGACTGGTAAGTAGTGGCAACAGTATTTACGATGGACTACTTATTTTATAGTTTAACCAAAGAACTGGTGATTCTGGAAGAATTAAAGTTTGGTTTAGTAAAACCAAGGAAAAATTTGGTTATCTGGCTTTGGGAAAGGCATTCTTTTTCTGCTATTGTATTTTTTATTTAAAAGATTGTAAATAGAAAAAGAAATTGGCATAACCTTACCTATTTACGGAGCGCAAGAAGCTGCTGTACTCCAGAATGATGCAGAGAACCATTTGGAAAAACACGCAGCATCCCCGTGGGCAAGAAAGAGGGCATCATGTGTTAATATAAAAGAGCCATGAATGTCATCTTCACCCTTAGCAGAACATGCCTGTGCTTCGGTAGCAGGGAGATGAAGGCGTTCATGCAAATGCTATGAAATAGGCCTAAGGAAAATGCTGATCCTTATTGACACCAAACTCACTCCCAAACTTTGTATGGTTCCACTGTAAGATTTATATTGTAAGTGCAATAGGCACTTCTGTTTTTTCCTAATTATGACTGATTGCCTTCCAGGGAAACAAATCCAGTCATCATAGAGTTTTTACCTGTCATAGTTTGCCTTTTGGTAAACAGAGAAATGATGGAAAAAATGACAGTTTGTTAAAAATTTCTTAAGGAAAAGGAACTTCCCATGGCTGTATTTTCTGATATAACCAGGATCAAACAGATTCCAGTCCAGCAGAACACAGCCTTATAATGAAGCCATATTCAGTGGTAAACTTCACCAAGGAGACAAATTATGCAACAGGTAATGCAGAGAAAAGTGGAATGTTATTGGGTGTATTTCCATTTTTTTCAGGAAAAGAACAGTCCAATTAGTCTATGAGAAATATTGCTTCTTAACAGTACTACTATGGTCAGTCCAGACAGCAGGTAAAACCAAACATTTCTGGTAGTCCTTTTATTTCCTGAAAAAGGTTGGCTTTTAACGAGAGCGCTGTTTATTAAAGTACTGCAGTCCAGACTTGGGATTTCCAGCACCCTTGTTGCTCTTGAACAGAAAGGAAGCAAGAGAAGTGGATTTCAGCTCAGTGAGTTTGAGCTGAAATACGGTATGCAACATCTTATATCTTTGAAGTGATTTAGCACTCACTAAGCATTAAATCCTCTCTATCACTCATTGAATTGATAGGAGTAGCTGAAGTTTGGAGTGCTTGTGATAAGCGTGCTGGGTGTTTGCTTTGCCATAACAGTACATCAGTATCACCCACAAATTTAATCAGGATTTCTTTTCTCCATACACTTATAATTTAGTTTGAGGCAGCTAGAAATGATTTGTAGTTTTGCCTAGTAGAAGGTAGGTAAATTGAACCTATTTGCCACACAGACCAAGATTTTCTTTAACATAGGCAGTTCTTGGGTTAATTGCCCTGGTCATATCAATGAGTGACTTTAAAATATTTCTAAATACATGTAAGTTAAAATAGATATATAAGTACATAAAACTAAGGGCATATAATATTTCAAATATGTGTTTAATTATTTGTACTAGTAAAATTAAAATTCTGTGGAGAAAGTGTATCTTGAAGTATAAAATCAAAGAAAACAATAAAGACTTAACAGATTCAAATGTTATCTTCCCTAAGACGTTATATAAATACTGGTGGTCTCTCAGTCTATCTGCATACTTGTAGGCTTGTCTGTACATATCCCCTATTTATCTGAAAATTTACAGGTAGGAGTATTCATGGAGTTTTCAAAAAATGTTTTGTGTGAGTTATTTTCAAGTACATAGTGAGAAAAATCTTCCAATTTGGAAGAAATTCCACAGTCTAATATCTCTCACTATTGAGAAGACTAACTTAACTTTAACTTTAGCTTTTGCATCACTCCATTGCATCCCGTTTTTTTCCTGACAATAATGTTTTGGTGTATACAGTACAAGAAATTTGAACATAAGAAAGAATATAGTATCTTCCTTGGAAATACTAATATTTTCTGATTTCAGGAAAAGGCTTGTGAGTTGTATGTAAAATGGTACTAAAAGCTACAGGTTGTAATTTCTATACTGTTTAACTGAGTTCTGAAAAAGAAAAGAAAAAAATGTCTTTGAGCAAAGTTTTCCCCATCCTAGTCCACCTTTTCACTATTTTTCATTCTCTTTGATCCCATAAAGACACAGAGTTTGCACAAGGAGGCTGTACTCTTCCACTACCTACAGGAACTAAGCAGTGTACGAAAAGTAATAGAGCTCTTGGACTCCTGAAGTTTCTCCCACACTTATGTTACTCTCCCTGATGTTGGAGGTCCTTATTCAGAGTGATCACCTCATAGGTTAACTATGGACTTGGGGGCATTACGATGCAGCTTAGTGAACCTGCTGTAAATGGAATATGCAGCTGATATGTTTCAAACATATGTGGAGGGGTTAAAAATAGTTTTGTACATCCCAGAAATGGTTCCTTCCTATCCTGTTACTGTCAACTGATTGGACCCTGTCAGCTGTCACCTCCTTCAAGGTCTCTGCTCACTATCCCATTTAATAGCTCTGTGACAGCTGTTCCGTCCTTCTTCCCAATGACCTCTCCTTGGCCCATGACATCTGTATGTCAACACCAGTTAATTAAATTACAGTGATAGGAGATATAGTATTAAATGAAGCTCTTTATTGTAGTGGGAATGATCTTTACCTCTGGATTGAGGGACACTTGTAAATTAGACGTGACAAAGCAGAAGTGGTAAATGAATAATCCTCATTCTATTTGAATCTACATAGCTCTTGAGAGTTCCTCAGCATGAGGTACCTTTTCCCATTCTCTTTTAATGAAAAATTCTTTCATTCCGTGATGAGGTTTTATACCTATTTATTGTGATTAATATAAGAGTGGTCTTCAACTTGAGGTGTGCAAAGCCTGAAGGATCCACAAATTACTTCTGAAGTGGTCATGAAAACAACTCGAAGCAGTGAATCTATATGCTTAAATTCACTAAGCAGAGATTTGTAAGTCAAGAAATGTCAAGAACACTGATAAAATGCAGGGAAATTGATGAGACTTTTAATTAATCGTATTTCTAGTCTAACAAATAATGAATACTTAAATCCACAAATTGAATATTTCTGTAAGTACTGGAGATTTTTACTCCCTTTTAGAGTTTGATCACTGCTCAAAACCAACTATGAGAGCAAAAGGGAAAGGTGCTACGAGGGGCATTCATAGTACTCAGCACCTCATTTCAGGTAGAGACTCTGTATGAAATTATGCAAATATTTTCATGTTGGCATCCCTTTATTTAATTTTTTTTAAAAAAAGACAAGCAATTCTTTTTTGGTTAACATTTTCTATAGAAATTAGAGTGTGTGTACAAGGAACTTTGATATCAATGTCAGTTACAGGAAGTTTGATAAGTGTCCTTATCAAACCCCTCAAGTGTTCTGGTTGTGGTGTTACTGCAAAGCCAGAATTTGCCTATAGTTGGGTGCATTGCATATTGCATAGCACAGGGCTTTTTATACCTCTGTGACCTTGCTTGTCCCACTGAAATTTGGGTGAGTTAACCTGAGTGAAACACGAGACTATTGTGTATTTATTGCCTCTGTAACCAAGCTCCTTCATATTTCTACATGATCCTACGCTGCTTGTGAGGATAAAACACTTTTTATAAATAGTGATACCAATATCTGAGTAGAAACCGAACACAGATTCACAACAACCACCAAGTAGCTGATTGTGAAAACTTAAACTAAGTTGAGATTTGCAAAACACGAATCTAGTAACAGGTGTTTATAGTCACTTCAGGCGCTGAAAAGATAGAGTGAATGGCTAGGGTCAGTGAACAGAAAGAAGCAAACAAAACTTCATTGCCTGTTTGACAGGCACCAGCAACAATATTATGGAAATGATTTTTCTGATTCTAATTACTATGACAACAGGAATTTAAAGCAACGGGTTATTGAGAAAATCTGGAAAGTCAAGGAAAATTTAAAACTGCTTATGAAAAAAAGCGATGGTGAAGATCAAAGGACATTCAGAGAAATACATTGATCATACTGAATGGCCCACCCTTAACTTCTACTAATTGTTTAAAAACGTTTCTGTCTCAAAAATTAGCAGTTGATAATTTTCTTTCATACTGTGCAATTTTTGTCATGCTTTGTATGTAAAGAAGACAAAGATGCATGCATTATTTCAAACTAAATGATTCTTATATTCAGTCTGACCCATGCATTTATAATAAAACGAAATAGAAATCTTACTCTCTGTTGGCAACAGTGGAATCCAAAACACCCAGATTAAGAGTTTGGTAAAAAGAGAAAAACATGAGTAGATAGGTTATGAAAACAGATATGTCAAGGAAGGATGGGAATTGGAGAAAAAATTCAAAAAAGAAAGTAAAAGCAAGAAATAAGAATTAAGAGTATTAAGAGAGAATGGAAGAGTGAAAAATATTTATATAATATTTATGCAACATAGAATATATTTTATATATACAATAAACAGCCACGTAAGATATAATATATAGTTGTACAGTGTAATAGTAACATTTAGATATCTCATAAAAAGGCTTGTCCTCCCAACTCTCTGATGGAAAGAATTGCAAAAAGGTAGGACAGAAAATTCTATAAAAGGCAGCATTATAGATAGATATTGTAAATTGTTGTGTTTGGTTCGGTTTTGTTTTGTTTTGTTTTTAATGAAAGGCCTGCTGGAAACATGTAATTACCTGAGTCCAGGCCTTTTCTGTCTTGGGAAAGACAATTTTTTCTCTTTGTTTTTTTTTTCTCCAGTATAAACCTAGCAGAAATGCATTAAATGTTGTGTATTTCAGGAAGTTGACATAACTACCTGTCATTCTTTTTCCATTTAGAGCTGCTTTAGGAAAATGACAGGGATTCTGAATTTATGAAACTTTGACCTCTTCCAGTATTATTGTTCTCAGAGTTGTTTAACAGAACCTGGTTACTTTATAGATATGGGTTACTCTATGGATTTTTACTCACCTTTTTTTCAGTAGGGAACTAAAATCGAACTCCGCCCCCTCATCATGTCCCTCGGCACTGTATAGTAATAGAAAATCATAAATAGTTTCAGAAGGAGATGGGAATAGCTTGTGAGACTATAACATTATGTAGATGACATTTTTTTGCAGGTGAGTGGTAGATGTGTTTATATGACTTAGAATGTGCCTTGACATGGAAGATGACTTAATTAGGCTCTATGTCCATATTTGTCTTCATATAGGTATAAGAAATATATATAACGAACTTGTATTTTTTCTACACCATTGTGCATAAAGTTGTACAGGGTATTAATTTGATGGTGGTATTGATCTGGAATGTATTTGTTCTCATAAAGGTATTGCAGAAGCTTTCCTCTTTCCTCTAGTTTCCAGGAGCGTAGATATTTTTTTACGATGTAGGGCAGCATTAATCAAGTTTTTTGTGGAACTTCTTGCAATCTAAAATCACTTTTTCCCTCCTAATATTATCCCAGCTGTAATTGTTTCTTAAGGATCTTCGTGATTCCAGAATTCATTACACTGAAAAAAGTGTCACATCATTAGTGCTTGGGAGAGTCGAAGAAGGAATTCTGTGATCCTGAGGTGGGGTTCAGTATGCTGTTGTTCAACAAGCATCATGACAAGCAACGTTGTGATGAATTGACTTGTGAGAACAAGAAGCATCAAGCAGAAGTTTTTTGATGTATAGTTCTGTCTGTTACATATCATGAACTGGGATGGAAGGCACAATGTTATTTTTGGTGTTCTGAATCAAATGTATTTTAGCTGTGCTTCTGAACATTTGAAGCACTGGTCTACACTGAAATCTTAGTATAAAGTCACTACAATCACTTTTTGGATTCAATTCCTAAAATATCACTTTAGGGATTTGATATAAAAAGTATTTGGAGTTACAAAAAGTATTGGATTCTGTGACTGTTGATTATTCCACTTAGGAAAAAAAAAAAGGTCTTTTTTGCATTTTAATTTGCATTCAAACAGGTTTTTTTTATCTCAACTATTAATGTTCATCTGCCTCTTAACATCTCTGTTTTCTTGAGTACAAGAATCTGATGATGCCATCTCACAGCATTCATATTCTTCCTGCAGCAACACTTTATATCTAATTACTGTTTCATAAGCAGAATTTTTTTTTCAGTTGTACTGGTGGCAGTTGTAGCTCATAATGCTGCCTTTATTGATATACAGTATTAGTTGCTTCAATAAAAATCAGTCTGTCTGTAGAAGTATAAATCAGAATGTCAGGAAAAAGCAATATTGCAGAAACAAATAAGAGTAAAAAATCAGTCTCAACAGATAAATGATGGGCATTTTAACAGTACTGTTAAAAAAATAGAACAGAAACAAGTGCCAAACTTCTTGTGCTGCTTGAGAATGTAAGGTTAAATAACAATTTTAAATCTGTGTAATTTTGAATATGTTGTAAGAAGACATTTTTCATTAAGAAAGTATTGTTTTTACTTCTGTGATTACTTGCAGGATAGTGTAGCACTGGAAAAGGTAATTTCCTGGGTATAAGGCTCAAAGAGAAAAGTGTATTTTTGGCCACTTTGTTCCCTACTTTCAGAAAATCTTCCATGTTTGCAGGCAAAATGTATATAAAAGGTATATAAAGGTATATAAAAGGTATATAAAGGTATATAAAAGGTATATAAAAATCACTAGTATAATCCCAAATTAGAAAAGGTTTTCTTGTAATCAAATATTCAGGAAATCAAAATCTACAGCTGAGAGAATAACTAATCATGTTATTGTTCACAAGTGGTATTTAAATCAAATTTTCAGGAAGGCCCAGCAATCAAGGTTTAGCTTTTCTGAAGAATAAGATCCTAATAATTGCTTTAACATGCATAGAGTTAAGTTTAATCTCAGAGTTCCTGTTTTTCATATAGCAGAAGACATTAGGACCAAAAGGCATAAAGTGAAAATTTTAATGATACTATATGATAAGGAGTGTGCCAGGAAACAACAGATTTTCATATACATGTGTGTTGGTACATTTTTGTGAGCAGCGGCAATTTTAGTCAGAATGTGCTCAGTAGAGAGGAGAACATGTACAACAGAGGGGGCAGACATGCATATAATTTGAAGTTACTTTTTTTCTTGTAACAGTGGTGAGGAGATGCCACTTGCCAAACACATGCGTTTTCTGTAGATGAATCTGCCTCTCACTGAACTATCACACTAGTCTTTCTTCTTTTTATCTCTTTTTATCTATCTTTTTGTGTCTTAGTCTTTTTGTATTTTTATATTTTATCTTTTTTATTTATCTTTATTTATCTTACATTACTACTTACTCATATGTATTAATCTCATATAAATACTACATATTAAAAACAATGATTTATTTGGAATTCAAGCTGCAGTTTAGTTTTGTGGAATTTTTTTTCTTTTCCTAAGCAGAGAGAGACAGTTCATTGTAAGACTTAAATTTTTCAGTTGACACAGACAGTGACTACCTGAGAAAGGCTGAAGTCATCCGTCTCCCCCCTCCTGCTAGGCTCCTGAGTGAGGGTATCAAAGACAAAGCTTCAGATTTAAACAGATCAGTTCAAAATTTGGCTCCATTCTTAAAGAAGAAACTGACAATCTGAACAGCCTGAAGCTGCTCACACTGCACTCACTTTGAACCTATTCTAAATTATTTTAATTGTACAAGCCTGCTTTCACTGCAGTGACATAACACAATGCAGTTATGCACTGAGCATCCTCTATTTAGCAGCCATCACAGCAAGGCTGGTCAGCTACCTGTAGATAGATCTCTGGAGACGAATTCTGCAAGCCTTTTTTAGTTCTTTGGGATAAATGCTAAAAAAAAATCTTATATAAAAGTAGGACTGATAGAGAAATACTCAGAGTGTAGCCACAGATGATTTGTGCCCTATAATGAAGAAATAGATGTCTGTAGGAAGACTCTTAGTCTAGTAATTTCGCAAAAATATATAAAAACTAAAATGGAAACTGAATTGCACGAAGGGAGAAGAAATTCACAACAGTGAAAAATAATGTCAACTAAAATAGAAATACCTAACCAATTTTGTGAATCGTACTAATAGGAGGGAACATTATTCCATTAAGCTATACACCAATTTAGAGGGTATTAAAGATGGGGGGAGAATGTCCTTTTCAATAGCGGGTTTTAATATCTAAGACTACATATAACTGAGTTTTCACATGGACACTTGCAATGCCATTGTCTTCATTCAATTAATATAGGTATAGAACAAGAAAACAAATACAGTCAAAATGCTTACATGAATATTTTCAGAGATCTGCTCCTTACAGAGCTCACTTCAAACTCCACTTCCTTGTTTAGCAAATGTTTATACTAAGGTACATGCCAGATAAAATCAAGACTAGACAACACAGAGAATCTTTTCCATCTCTATTGGTCTGTGTTTGGAGTGTACTTTACAGGTCTGGAAAAAAAGTGCTGAAGTTCTTGTTAGAACGATAACATCAATTGCCTAATTGAAGACAAGCGTGATTATTATGCTAGTACAAAGTCCAAAATCTCTTAAGTGATTTCTAGGATTTCTATAATATTTTAATAGTAGAAATATTTCTTAGTAGACATTGAGATATTTGTACTTGTTTGTACAACAGCTTGGCCTTTAGATAGCTTTATTGAAATCTGCATGGATGTATGATCTGATCTACATAGGTTTCTGCTGTGCATACTCACGTGCGTCGGAAGGCAGCTCGAATATCCAAGTCTCCAGTTACAGGTGCTTCTGTTGTGACAAAAAATGATGAAGAACAGTGGGAGAGCAAGTCAAAATAATGCAAAAATATAATGCTATTTCTACAGCTTTTCACCAGCAGAAATTCTTTTTCTAAATTCCTATATTGTAGAGTGTGATTAATTGCATACTGAGAGCTTGAAACATCATCTTTTAACACGTAGCCTTCACTAACAAGCTTTCAAAATCCAGTGTTTTGTGTATAACTTATTTCTGTTTCATGTTGCATCGTAATCTGGACCTCGATGAACTGTTTTATCTCTTGTTTGCCAATTCTCATGGTGCTAAATTTTAGTTTCAATAGCATCTTCACAGGGTATTTAAGTCCTAATAAGAATATAATGGGATATTAGCTGAATACTATTATTAATAATAAATTATAACCTATCCTCTGAAAGAAAGATAAATTCTCGGAAATATGTAGAGATGTATGGGGAATTCACTGAGGATGTTGCATAGACAGAACTTTATTGCTCTATCAGTATGAATTGGTGTACTACTACTACTGGGAGAAGAACTGTTCTCAGTTGCTGCTCCTAAGTC